>NC_080186.1:149246179-149465655 GCF_030028045.1 Hippopotamus amphibius kiboko
CACTGCAATTAGAATTATCTAGGTGAGTTCCAGACTTAGGGCCACAGAAGAGGATGTAAAAAGGAAGTATTAAGTGATAATTTCGTTTTTATACAACTTCTCTATCACTCATCACGTCTTGTTCCCCCAAATCCATTTGTGCTATAATTAGAAAAATACCATCCATTTCTGAACCAAGTAGAATCTTATGACTACACTTTCTCTCATGTACAGCTTTTTATTTTTCAAGTTTAATAAATGTCTTGCTTTTACCTTTATTTAATTACATTGTATGGGAGAAATATAAAACAATTGCAGGCTGGCAGTTACATTAGGGATGGGTAAGGGAATTGGATGGCAGAGGGTTGTTTCAGTAGTAATTAGAACATTTTATTTTTTGGAGGGGAAAAAAAGCCCCGACTCTGGTGCAGCAGAAGTGTTTGTTGAAATATTTTCTGAATTTTATGTGGTTGAAATGCTTCATATTAATTTTTTTATACAAAGAAAGGTGTGATATTAGACTTTTAGAAAGGTAGAATTAGCAAATATTTTCAATTTATTGAATGTAAAGTTAGAAAAAGAACAGTGAAAAATTACATGTTAGTGTTTTGAGCCAAGTACAGTAGAAGACGGGAATGATAACGAAAGTAAGAATTGTAGAAAGTAGAAAAGGGTGTGAATGTGTGTGGGTGTGTGCATGTGTGCTTATGCTGGGGGTGGGGGAGGGGTTGCCAAGGAAGATGAGTTATTCTGTAGATACACTAGGCTAAGTTTCCTGCAGTTTGTCTTTGTGGAAATTTGGCCTTAAGAAAGCTAGGTCAGGGATTCAGGATCACAAGTCAGGGGGAACCTTGGAGTCTGGGTTAGCATCTACTTGGAGAAGGGATGGGTGAGTGGAGATGTAGGAGCTGCCAGGGTTTCCAAGGGAGGATGTAACATGAAGAGAGACAAAGTCGACAGACCAAACCTTGGAAACTACCAACATTCTAGGGGCTAAGGCAGAAGAAGATATATTAAAGAATACCAAAGAGAGATTCCAGGAGCTAGAAGAGTATAAGAAGGATATGTTGTCATGGAAACCAAGAGGGAGATGATTTCTGAGAAGGAGAAGGTGGACAATGGTGTTAAAGGCTATGGAAAAGAAAGAGGGTTGGATTGAGAGGGATCCACTGGACTTGGTGGTAAGTCGTGCAATAGGGAATCTTAAGCAAGTGATTTCAGTAGAGTAAGGGGCATCTCATTCATTCATTCAAATCTATTTATTGAGTATGTACTATGTCATGGCGCAGTATGAGTATTTGAGGAAATGAGCTAAAACAGGGTTCCCTGCCCTCCAGGAGCTCACATTCCGGTGCTTAAATTTACAAACAAATAACATATAATGTGGAACTCATCATTTCTATGACAGAAGCACACACAAGATGTGATGGGATCACATTAGCAAAGACTTCCTGGAGGAGGTGACATCCAACCTGAATTTTAAAGGATGAAGGATGAATAGGAGTCAGCCATTTGAACTGGGTATGAGGGTTGGTAAAAAAGGAGACAATTTTCTAGACACAAGGATTAGCATGAACAATTTTAGAGCCAAAAGAGATCATGGTGAGTCTTCAAGGAGCCAGAGTGTTCAGAATGGTTGGAGTGTCAAAAGATGAGCCCTGGTGAGCTATGTAGAGGCCAGACCAGGAAGGCCCTTGTGTGTTACAACGTAGCATTTGGACTTTATCCTGAAACTCACTAGGGGCAACCAGCACTCCCTTTAAAGACTCCTTAATCTGTTCAGGTTTACTTTATAACACAGTTGTTTAGGGCAGCCCATAGCTTCAAAACATTGTGTCTGATATTTAGTAAATCTTTAGAAATATTTTTTGAATTAATGAAAATATGTGAAATGAATGAATCTCAATCATTTATTCAAGAAAGTGAACTTATGAAATAGCCATGTAGAGCAGGAACAGAGAGGAAATAGGAGAGTTAGGATTTTGTCTATTTCACCCATTTCAAAAAATAACCACATTATAAGTTTACATAAATATGCACTCATCACAGCAAGTGCTAACACACAAGTATAAGAAAGTTCAAATCACCTAAAAACCTTTCCCGCTAAGACAACCACCATCAACACTTCTGTGACCGTTTTGTTTCCGCATCGCTTTATAAAAACAGTCATTGAGGTTCATATATATACATTTTTGTGCAATGAGATAATAGCTTGCGTGTTTTGCCATGGATATACTTTGTATTGCTTTTATTGGGGGTGGAGTGAGTAAATACGTTTACCTACTGAAAGAGGTGTCAAATGGAGGAAGACCAATGAAAGATTTAAGAGAACAGACTTGGAAACACAATCAGCAAAATCTAGAATATGAAAATCTCTTTAGAACAAATTACCTGTTTCTTCAACAAACACATTTCAAAGAAAACAAAAAAGATGGAAACAAAAACCTATAGATCACATAAGACTCAATAGACATATCAACGAAATACAACATTCAGACCTTGCTTGAATAGTGAATTGAATAAACAATGAAAAAGAATTTTAGAATCATGTGAATATTTGAGCCCTGATAGAATATTTGTGTATTTAAAAAAATACTGTTGATATTTTACATGTGATAAAGATATTGTGGTTGTTCTTACAAGAGCCCTTTATAAATATACTGAAATATACTGTATATGGATGAAATAATAATATCTGGGATTTGCTTCAAAATAATCCAGTAGGGTTGTGTATTGGGGGTCTACTGATCAAAATCAATCATGGATCATGACTGTTGTAATTAGCTGATGGGTACTTGGATGGTCATTGAACTATTCTCCTACACTTTTTTATATTTAAAATTTTTCATCATAAAAGTTAAAGAGAAAAGGAAAATTTAAGGAAAGAAAGAAAAAAGAATGAAGAGAAAGAAGAGGCTCCATAGGAAAAACAGAGAGGTAGAAAAGAAAACCTTTGACTGTGGGGTTGACTAGGAGATGTGCAGCAGATTTCTGCTTTAGAGAACGGGAATAAAACATCCTGAGAGACAGGAGAGAGGATGGACTCTGGGAACTCAGACAGGGGAGAAGAATTCGAGAGACTTGGTCTCTCATAGCCTTAGCTGAAGTACAGGAAGTTCTATCTGGGAGCTTAAGCTGTGTGGGCTCAGAGGATACACTGTGGGGTCAGAAATAGGCTACCAATTAGGCATGGAAAAAGAGATTGTGGAACAGCATTGGGGGTGCCTGCTGAGAGCAAGAAGCAAGAATTAGACATAGATCTGGGCAGCACAGTTAGGACTTGAGCACCAAACTCTCAAATAAGCAAAGGGGAGTAGAGAAAATAGATTTTTCCAACCTTTTTTATCCTGTTCACTTTCTACCTTTCCTCAGTGTCCCAGTATTTAGTCTTAACCATGCAATTTATTCTAGGGTCTACACTGTTAGCCAAGATATAGCTACAATCCACTGAATTTGTACCAGGCATTGTGCTAAATGCATTTTTGGCCTTAACTCATCGAATCCTCACAACCACGTGAAAGAAATGGTATCACCTTCTCGTTATCCCTTCATTTATTCAAGAATAAATTGAAGACCTATTGTGTGCCAGGCATTGGGTATATTGAGTGTGCAGTGGAAAATAAGATATTTATGGATTCCTGGCTTAGTAGAGCTTGCCATCTAAAGGGTGTGACAGATTAAAGAATCGATTACAGAAAAGTTTATATTTAATTAAATTTGTGAGAACTGCTACAAAAGTAAAATAGAAAGTTCTATGAGAGTGTACAAAAAGGAAATGTAACCTTCTCAGAGAAAGTTTCCCTTAGAAAATAATATTGAAACAGAGACGTGAAACATGAACAGCAGTGAACTGGTAAAGAGGCTTAGGGTAAGAACATTCTAGACAGAGAGGGGGAAAGACAAGACCGCTCAAAAGCCCTGAGGTAAGACTGGTAAGCATAGGGGGTCAGTTCAGATACATCGTATAATATTTATTTAGGTTGTGGGACCTCAGTCCAAGGGCAAGGGAAAGCTAAGGAAGAAAGTAACATCATCGTATCATAAGTGCACAGTAATCCAAGAGAGAGAGAGGACAGAATAGCAGAGCCTAAAGATAGTCAAGATGCAAATTCAAGCAACAGGAGCTGGTGATTGACCAATTGAGAGTGTAAGGAAAAGAGAGTGAAGTAAGTCAGAAAGAGAAAAACAAATGTCATATATTAACGCATATATGTGGAATCTAGAAAAATGAACAGATGAACCGGTTTGCAAGGCAGAAATAGAGACACAGTTGTACAGAACAAATATATGGACACCAAAGAGGGAAATGAGGGTGGGATGGGGTAAACTGGGGGATTGGAATTGACATATATGCACTTATAAGTATAAAATAGATAATTAATAAGAACCTGCTATATAGCATAGGGAACTTCACTTTGCTATACAGTAGAAACTAACACAACATTGTACAACAGCTATACCCCAATAAAAATAAAATAAAATAAAATAAAATAAGCTCTCAAAAAGACAAAAATGACTGCCAAATCTGGCATGAGAAACAGAGGTTCAAAGCAGTAACTTCTCATGCTGAAGATCATACAGTAAGAGAGAGGATTGGGAAACCCAGACTCTTAAGTAGTTTACATTACTGGCCATCAGTAAATTTTTGCAGAATGCTCATGAAAACAGCATGCCACAGTGCTTTCACTGAATCCTTATTTTCTTTGAGGAAATAATAATCGCTAAGTTCCTTTGAGGTGATCAATTCAAGACTCAGAAATGACAGCATGCTCTGTTGAATGGATGGGACTCACTTGTTTTTCCCTGTTGAGATGGACCTGGTGGCAAATGAATCATGGTTCCTGTTGAAAACAACCACCTCCACCCACGTGGAAGAGGCAGCATGGTGGGGTGACATGGTTGAAGTTCAAGAACCCTCGCCTGCATTCTAATTCTTCTGTCAGCTCAGCTTCTATGCTGAGATAAGATACAGGGTGTGGAGAGGAACCAAAGCCTTAGCTATGTAAAAAGCTAACCCAGATCCAAGGCTCAAGCCAGGTGGCTTGGGATTTCCAAATTGGCCAGTGCATATAGCCAGTTGAAGAAACAGTCAAATGTTTCTTCAACAAGGATTAACGTTCAAAGGAATTTTTAATGTATCTACTCTAAGCCATAGCTCGAAAAAACTGGAAATTACTAGAGCATACATTATCTCACTAAATCCACATCACCAATAACTCTCCTCTTACTTCAGTCTTCACATTCTGCCACCCCACGAGCTGAATGGTACACAGGAAATCATTAAGTCCACTCCATTCACTTTACAGACAAGAAAATAAAAATCTGCGGAGTGAAAGCGATTTGCCCAGGGACACATAGCAAGTGAACAAGAGAACAGAAACTCACTTCCTTGTCTCCTAGACTCTTAGGGTAGTGTTCTTTCTGCTAGACAAGCCTCTGCTTTCTGGGATACATTCTGCCTGGTAATAGTAACTGTAATGTTCTTCAAAAGGATTTATTCCTGCAACAAATATACATTGAGAGTCTAATTTGTGCCAGACACTGTTTTAGCCTCTGGGAAAACAACAGTGAACAATGTAAGTGAATATTCCTGCCTTCATGGAGCTTATACCGTAGTAGAGGAGGCAATAAACAAGATGGATGCGTATAGTCTAGAGTATGTTAGATAGTGATGTGTTTTAGGGATCAAAATTCCTGCAAGGTAAGGGTGTATAAAATATTGGGGGCAGGGCAAAATTTTAGATAGAGTGGCCAAGGAAAGTCTTAACATGAAGATGTCTTCTGAGTAAAAACTAAGGGAAGTGATGGAGTCAGCCATGTAGATATCCTGGAGGAAGCCTCTTAGACAAGGAAAATGAGTGAAAGGGCTCAGAATTGGGGTCCTATCTGGAATGTTAGGGAACAGCAAGGTTGGCTGACCTGAAGAGAATGAAAGGGAAAGGATTAAGATATGAGGTTAAAAAGGAAATGGGGTCCAGCCCATGCATGGCCGTGTGAGTCAAAATAAGGACTCGCGTTTTTATTTTGATTAAAATGGGAAGTCGTGGTGATGGGAGAGCCCTGAGTGGCATTGGCTGGGCTTGGGTGTCGAAAGTAGGCTAAAGGCAGGGATAAGGGCAGACGCTCATTAGTTAGGAAACTGTTGAAATAATCAACGCAAAATCTTATAGTGGCTTAGATCAGGATGTTAGCAGAGGGTTTTGTGAAAAGTAATTGAGTTCCGGATATATTTTGAAGGTAGAACAATAGAATTTGCAAGAAGGCTGGAAGTGGGGAATGAGAGGGAAGAGTAAAAGATTATACCAAGGCAACTGGAGGGATGGAATTGCCATTAATAAAACATGTTTTGGGGGTGGGGAGGATTTCTTGAGCTCAATTTTAGACATATGTTTAATTTAAAATGCCTATTAAACATTCAGGTAGAGATGTCAAGCAGGAAGTTAACTATGTGAATCTGGAGTTTGTGGGAGAGATTCAGGCTGGAGATATTCATTTGGCTGCATAGCGATGGTATTTAAAGCAAGGAGATGGGATGAGATCAACTGGGGAGTGAGCACAGATGTAAAAGAGAAGCACTTCAAGGACTGAGCCCTGGAGCATTTCAACACTCAGATGTCAGGAAGCTGCAGACAATCCAGTAAAAGAGATACAGAAAGCATCCACAAGTGTGGGAGAAAACCAGGTGAGTGTGGCATCCTGGAAACCAAGTGAAAAAAGTGCTTCAAAGGAGAATGGGATCAACCCACATGTCAAAATCTACTGGTGGGAAAAAGTAAGATTAGGACTGAGACATGTCTAGTGAACCAAGGCCGAGGTCATCCTTCACCTTAATGAGAAGAGGTTGTGCAAAATGATTAAGAAGAAAGAAACCTGGTGTGGGTTGAACAGAGAATGAAAGGAGAGAAATGGAAGACTGAATTTAAGCACACCTTCCAGGAAATGCTGCTTGTAAGGAGAACTAGAGAAAAGGGTGCTATTGACAAAGGGGAAGATGGGAGTCATATCAGCATGTCTGTATGCCAATGGATCCAACAGAGAAGGGGTGGGGAAGAGATGCAGGAGAGAGAGGGTAGACTTGCTGGAATAAGTCCTCGTGTGAGTGGGAGGATCATGATGTTCTTTTCTGAACACTTCATTTTTATCAAGTGGGAAGCAGGTCAGAAGCTGTGAGGTACGATGGAGAAGGTGCTGGGGGTTTGAGAAGAAATGAGAAAGTGTGAAATAATTATCAGGGAGAGTGGGAAGGAGAACGGCTGGGGGAAATATAGTATGATGGCAGCTTTAAGAACTTACTTAGTGATTGCAAGTTTAAAGAGAAATCAGTAATTGTGGCTGGGGTTTATTTTGTGGCCTTTCTTGTACAAGTTCTGCCCCTGAGTAGCCGAAGAGTTAAATTTAACCATGATTGTAGTTCAGGAAAGCAAACGTGATGAAAGCATATGCATTTGGAAGTTCAGAACCTGGGGAGTGGAATTAAGAGTTGTAAAAAGAGAATGAACATAATGACTGATCATCTAATTTAAGCTGGATAAAGAGGTAAGTGAGGCCATAGGTCAAGGGACGAAGGACAGTATAAAGCTGACGGGACCAATGGATTGAAAAAAACAGGTGGAGTCAAAGATTGCTTGAAACAGGAAGTCCAGAAAATGGGCTAGAAATTTAGGAGGTGGTAAATAGAGTTGAAATTGAGATTTTGGTGGATTTGAAATGATAGGAACTGATGAGGTCTAGGGTATGACCATGAGAGTGAGTAGATGAGGAAGGAATCAGATCATTAGAGGAGAGGAGGTTAAGACACTGGGGGCCAAAGTGCTGGAATGATAGTTTCCTGAAGTGACTGGGCATCACTCAGAACTGGAGCTCCTGGGACACTGGAATTAGAATGGCATTCCTTACCAGGCACTCTACATCCATTCCGCAGCAAGGACCGCTCCCTGCTCCCTGTTTTTTCTTTTTCTTTTTTTTTAAATTGAAGTGCTTCCAAAGTTACTACTGTTTACTGACACCTATTTCACCTCAATTTTTAGAAAAATGGAGAAAATTGTATATACATATACACATACATGTGTGTGTATGCATATATATATATACATAATTACATATGTGTGTGTGTGTGTGTGTGTGTGTGATTTTCTTCTTGATGTTAGGCACGGCCATGTGAATTGCTTTAGCAATAAGGAGTGGGCAGGTGTCACATAGGTCACTAGAAGGGGGAGTTTATTTGATCTGTCCGTCTTACTCATCCCCTGTCACACTGAGATTGGTGACATGAGTTGACACAGGAATAGTTGTCTCATGTACCTGGCTATGACGTGGAGAGCCACTGCTTTGGAGATGCAGCTACACTTGCAGTGGACCTTGTGCGAGTGAGAAATTGTTGAGATGAGGGTGTTGTTTTCCAAAATAGCATGATCTTGCCGAGGCTGGCCAAGGCTGGCTGATATTTGCACCACTCTGTAGCTGGCCCTGTGCCAATGGTTGAGGACACAGAGATGAATGAAGCCCCTTCCTTGACCTCAAGATGGCAGGGGATGAGGGACAGGGTGGAAGAGAAGTGGTGTCACACCAAGGGCAATGAAACAGAGAGCAGCTGCAGAAGGGGTACACAGGAGGCTTTGGAAACAGGCTTTGGGGGCACACATTGTCTTGTTTGTGCTGGACTTTTGAAACCCTCCACAGGTAGGCCTTATTCTCACTTTTCTCACTCTCCATTTGAGTTCCCGGGTTCCATTCAACAAATCTGTATTGAGTGTCAGGTGCCATGCTAAAAGTTAAACGCAGCAGTAAATGAAACGGACAGCCCTTGTCCTCCTGCGATTAACAGTTTAGTGGAAAAGGATTTTAAATAATTAACTTACAGCTGAAGTGAGTGTTCTGAAGGAGCCATGTACATCAGGAAACCCAACCTGGATTCACCCAGGAAATGAGCAGCAGATGTCAAGGTGCCAATGTAGTCACTGAATACAGCTTGTTCAAGTGTCCTCATGTGAGAGAGAATGTCCTGCCCAGGACACTGAAGGTGATCTGATGGCTGAGTAGGGAGACACAGGAAGTGAGTGGCAGGAGGTAAGGCTGTAGAGGTAAGTGTGGGCCAGGACCAGTCACTGGAGGCTTTACAGGCTGAAGGGTATGGATCTTGATGCTAAAGACAATAGCAAGCAATCTAAAGTCATAGTCTTAGAGGGTGATGGTCCCACATTTTCATTTTCAAGATGAATTGAGCAGTAGCATTAAGAATGGATTTGAAAGGAGTAAAAGTAAATTGAGTTAGTAATATAAGGAAAACTCTGTAATTGGCAGATAAGAGAAGGTGGCAGCTTGAAAGGATGGCTTGGAAGGGGGTGAATAGAAGTGGGCAGCTATAAAATATATTTTGAAAGCAAAATCCAATTTGACATGTGATTACAGTTGATATGAGGGGTGAAGGACAGGGAAGATTCAAGGATAATTCCAGTTATCTGAATGACTAAAGGGACAGTAGTGCCATTGCTGATAAAGGAAGGCAATTCTAGGTGGGTGTAGAAGAGGGAATTCAATTTGAGGCATGAAAGATCTGAAATCTTCAAGTGTACCCATCCCTCTTAGGAGAATACATTTCTCTGTGCTTTGTGTTTGCATCCATGTCTGCTTCTTCCATTTGATTATTAAGGCTCTGATTCATCTCACTTGCAGTCTCCTATCATCAGGCTTGTAGGACTGAGCTATGTATCAGGTAAGCACAAGGATGTCCTGACCCAATGAGCAAAATGGACCCATCTGGTTCTTGAAGCCCAAGTTGGGAGAAGCTGTTCCCCTTGCTTCCACTCCAGGATCAATTGGTAGTTTCCTGGCTCCTGTATCCCTGTGGCATCCATGAAAGTTGTATGAAGGTTTGGTTCACCTGAGGTGAGCACACAAGAAGTGGTTGTTTATTTCTCAACCATCTGAACTATTTGTACTTCTTTCATCTGAAGGCTTCACCTGAAACAGGCACTAAAAGTTTTTAAAAATTGTCTTCTTGGTAGATTTCTGATATATTCCATTTCATCAAGCTGGAAGTGTCTGGAGTGAGAACTCTGTCTGAAAGCAGCTTTACCAAATACACCCTTTGCCTCCTTTAAGACCTTGGAGGTAAAGAGAAGAAACAGCTAGTTCAAAATAAGTGCACTTATCATTATCTGTACAATGTAGTTCCTGGGCTTCAGAATGGACCACTATCCCTTTGAAAATACATATGCACCAAAGGATGACTTAAATATCACCATTAGTACAGTATTCTTCAGCTTAAGGTGCTGGTTCCTGCTAAAAGATAAATCCATCTCCCCTCCTCTCCACTTTGTCCTCTCTAAAATGCTGGGATAATGCCTCAAGCTATTTGCATTCATTTACACTTGAGTTCAAATGAGATTTTGAATCTTCCTTGAGCACAGGATTGCTTTAGGAAAACCATCTGGTGTTCTAGTAAGGGCGGTGGGGCTTAGTCAAGTGTCTGGGGGCCTTGCACTCTGCCTTGCACTGTGTGGCTTTGGGAAGATAACTGAACTATTCTGGGCTCTAGTTTGTTATCTGTGAATGAGAGATTCTAATCCTCACTCTGTGTGTCTATATGGTTGATCCCCAAAGCAACCTTTAATGGAGAGTTTTAGAATGCCTGTTCAAATCACAGCTTCTCCCTTTCTCTAAGAAAAGCCCTCTCGTTTCCCTCCAGCCAAGAAGCTAGTCCCAAGCAGCTGTGTGTCATCTAAGTGGCTCTCCTCATTAGCCAAAGTTGAGCAGGAAGGCTAGACCCCATACCTCAGCTGGGCCAATCTCATTCTCTCTTCTAGAATGTTAGAATTGTGATTTAAAGATGACAGCTCACCTGTGCTGGTGGGCTACAGTCACCTGGGACCTTGGGGTGACCTTAGGCTTTTTGAGTCACCCAAGGAGTCCCCAAATTAAATATGAAGAGAAAGAGGATGAAGTGGAGGTGCCAAGAAGAGCAAGGGCGAGAGACCGACCTGTGCCTGGGTTCCTGCAAGCATTTCAGATCTTCGTTCTAGGCTTTTTCTGAAATCTAGGAGTGGCATTCCTGGCCTCAGGTTTTCTCAGGCATTCCTGTACTTTTATAATAATTTCCCTCTTTTTGCCTAAGCTAGCACAGGGTGATTTCTCTTCCTTGCAAGCAAAATGTCCTTATCAGATTAATACACTGATGTAGGGAGCCACCAGGTCTGGAGGAAGGATTCTCTGTCCTGTGGAAGTGATCAGGCAGAAAAACGGCCAACTGGAAAGCCCATTCACCACCCCTGGGTTTCCATCCACTGATTAACTGAGGTCCCCAAGCACCTCAAATCCTTCCTCAAAACCTTCCTCAAAACCTTCCAATCTAATGGCCATTTTTTGCTTTGACCTTTTTTAGCTTTCTGCAACATTCAATGTCTTAACCAAACCTTTCTTTTTTTTTTTTTCCTGTGAAGGCATTTTAATTTTGTTTATACATTTTTATACCTTATTGAGTTATAATTGATAGAGAATAAAAGGCACATGTTTAAAGTGTACAACTTGATGATTTTGGTATCTGTATACAGCTGCGAAACCATCACACAATCAAGACCATGAATTCATCCATTACTTCTTAAAGGTGCCCCTTTGCAATCTCTTTCTCTTCCCCTTGTCCCAGGTTCCCTGACAACCACAGATCTGCTTTCTGTCATTATAGGTTAATTTGCATTTTTTAGAATTTCATATAAACAGAATCATATAGTATGTGCTCTTTTTAGAAAGCCATCCTTCCATAAATATTTGAGCACTTCAGCCCTGGGAAGACAGCCAGGAACTGGACAGACACGGTTCTTGCTATCACAGAGGTTTAGTCTACCAAGAGAGGCAGATATTGAATAAATAATCACAATAAGGGCAGTTGTGTGTTTTCATAAGAGGAGAAGCAGCAAAGGAGGAATATACCAGGGGGATCTAACCTCAAGGCTTATGAGAGGTGTGAAGCTCTCTCTTACTCCTGTAAGACCAGTTAAAAGGTACAGGGTTGGGAGTGGGGTCCAGACAGAGGACACAGAGTGAGAGAAGTTCAGAGGAAGGAGAAAACAGGGCATATTTAAGGAACAGAAAGAGGGGTGGTATGGCAGACACCCCTCTAGGGGGTGGGGGCTGGGTGAGCAATTAAAGAAGGGGGTGGAGAGATGGACAAATCACTGTTGTCCTTAGGCTTGGATTCTCTTTCCTTCTCACTTCTGAGCCTCATCCAGCTTTCCGACAGTTCTTTGCCTTCTTTCATTTCTATGCCAGGACGCTTGCTCCATTGTGGCTGAGGCAAAGAAAAATTAAAACTAGAGAAGAAATTGAATTAGCTAGAGTCACCCAGCTAGCTGAACCAAGGTGTGGTTATAACTCAGTTCTCTGAACTCCACGTTCAATACTTCTACACCTCTAGATGGTAGGACAGAACGTCAGTTACCCAGGGCTTCTGAGCACCTGACACCATAGCAGACTCCGGAATCATAGAAATCGAGGATGTGACAACTGTCAGAGACACAGGGTCGAAAGAAGTTGTTTCGTTGACACACAGACAGCCCCATACCACTTAGCACTTGATTACCTGCTGGCAGGAAAGCCTGTTTATGCCATCCCTTACATTTTTCTTCCATTTAATGAAGTAATTAATGCTATAAAAAGCTATGAAAATATAAATGTAAGAAAGCCTGTTGCATAATTAATAATATATGCATATGCATGGCAGGGTGTTTCTTTCTGGCATACATATGCATATGTCATTAATTGAAACAGAATCACTTTGTTTTACTGCCAGGGTATTGGTACAAGCCATGCTGCCTATGTGTCTGTTCCTGGCCTGATTCCAGGGTATATTACATTGATCCAACAGAGGACCATCAGGGACTGGGGTGGGGGGAAAATTGCTGGGCCAGAGAACTGGTTTCCAGACTCTGTGTTAACTCACTGTGCGACTTCAGTTACTTTCCTCTGGGCCTCAGTTCTCCCACCTGAAAGTTGGGTGTTGGACTGCACTGGTTGTTTATATATATAATAAAGGCAGCACATCTCTTTATCTGAACAAAATCTAAAGTGGAAACTGATATGGAAGTTATAGAAGTAGACCCTCTAGTTAAGTTTGGAGCAGGGCCTTCCCTCCTGTGCAATGCTTTCTTATTCCATGCTCCTCTGTGCCCCTCAAGTATCTCTCCATTAACTTCAAAAGTACTGGGTTAGATCATTGGAAAAGTGCTTTCTGGTAATTTTCACTTCCTTTCAGGAATATCAGCTACAGAAGGTCACATCAGGCCATGTAATATGGTGGGAAAACCGGATGGAGAGTTGAGAGACTGAGTTCACTTGGGCTCTGTCCCCTGTTAGCATCATGACTTCACATCTGTCTCCTCCTCCACCTGCTTGTCTTGCACTTCCTATCTGTCAAGAAAGAAAGTCATCCTTGTTCCCTCTTATCACATAGAGATACCAAATTAGATAGATATTGCATATCAAAGTGCATTGAATGTCAAGTGGACAATAAGACAATAACACTCTTTTCCTAAGGGTTAAGGATGTAGGCTCTGAACCTAGTTGCTCTGCCACTTACTAACTGTGTGACCATGAGTAAGTTACTAAAGCTTTCTGTGTGGTGGTTTCCTCATCTGTAAAATGGGCATCATAATATTACCTATGCATAAATGATTGGGTTACTATATCTACCTATGCATGATGGTTGGTTGCTTTATTGCACATAAAGCAGTGTCTATGTGCAATAAACGTTCACCACTATTATTGGTTTCTTTTTAAGTATTTTTATCATCAACATTGGTGGAAAGCATGAGGAGGCGTGGATTATGCCTTGAACCTACTACTCCCTAAATGTGAGTCCTAAACAAATCAAGAGGCCCACCTCAGAGAATTCTGCCAATCATGTGAGGGAAGAGATCAAATGAAATGTGTATATTAAAATGCTTTGAGAAAATAGCACATCTTTACAAATATCGAGTTTAGATATGCCATCCAAAAACAAACCTAAATGAAGCAAGAATATTGAAAAATGATCCTGAGAGTTAAATGCAGAAGATAACACATTTAACAGGACATTCAAATTTCCTATCACAGTTTTGGTTGAAGCATAAAGAAAATAGGTGCTACATTTTGAAGTAAGACTTGTATAGGATTTGCAAAAAGGAGATGGCAGATAAATCATTTACCACCCGAGTGAACCCACCTCAGCCTGTAAAGTTAGAGAGGCTGAGGAACAGAGAAAAGAGAGACTGAGAGAGGGTTTTGGAGAAAAACGTTAGCGTTCTGTGAGCCTGTCTGGCAAGGGGAAGGCGTGGGCAGCCGCCTGTCCCTCACCTGAAGCCTGGGTAGAGGGACTTTAAGACAAGACTACTTAGAAAGAATCTTTGTCTTTCTTGGGGTGTGACAGATGGAGGAGTGGGTTTGGGGAATCATGGCAGCAGACTGGTTATCATTCCTTAGAAACTGACTGGCTGGCTTCTTAAATGGGAGAGCAAAGGAGACAGAGGTGGAGATCAGTGGTCCCAAAAGGAGGTTCTCAGCCCCAAAGACCGCTGAACAGTTCCAGTGGACCAAATGTGGGCTATATGTGAGAGACACTGGAATGGGGGTCACTTTAGGCATTTCCAAGAGGACCTCCAGAAGTGAAAAGAGCTCATCCCAAAGAGGGTGGAGGTGTACTGCCTGGTTCCCAGGGATTATTAAGGAGCTGTGAACAACAAGGCAAAACAGACCATTAGCCCTCTTCATGGAAACTGTAGCTGCCAGATATGCATTAATAAAAGTTTTCTGAACACCACTCTCCCCAACCACACACAAAGCAAACAATCAGCTGTGAACATCTCCCAGGCCCAGGGAGCGCAGTACCAACTCATACAGCATCAGCCCAGCGAGACCTTCCCTCCTCACTCCACCCTCCACCCTCAACCCTGAAGAGTCAGAAATCTCAGTTAGCAAAATGAAGCAAAGCACAAAATGGGTGAAGCACAAAGTGGGGAAAGAGATTAGCAACCATCCACGATCTGTGTCCCTGTCCACCATCTGCAAGCTTCTACTTATAAATGGGGTATGGGGAGAATTTTTGCTTTGAAATTTGAAAATTTGACTGTTATATGGGACTAGATATTTCAGTCTCTGGATGGAGACTGTGCATGTCACCTGGGAAAAGTATGGGACCGCTATGGGCATGAGGAGCTGGGCCCCTGGTTTAAAGGGACAGAATGAGACAAAAATATAGTTGCTTGATAATAACATTTCTCAGACTATGATCTTCAAATGAATGGTTACCATGTGCTAAACTACATGTTATAAAAGGCAGATCTCCTTTTGTCCAAAGGGATAGGAAAATTTATTGTTGTCATTTTAATCTGAAAAAGGATGAAAAAAAAAAAAATCAGTTTCAGCCCTTAAGCTGTGTAAATCATAAGGCTGCTACCAAGATGTCAAGGACTCAGAATTAAGCTGTAAACTCAGGGTTATTCTGGGACAGGGCTTGCATACAGGTTAAATCGTTAACTCCCCAAATTATGTAATTTTAGACGGATTGGAGGGTTCTATCACATAACCTACCCTCTGCTTAAAAGTATATATCCTCAGTGTTTCATTTGAGCTAACAACTATTTCTTTTGCTTCAAACCTTGGGTCCCTGAGACAATTAACTTTCTTATAGGTGAGTCACACTTTACCATTCTTGGTTATGTATGCCCCAGGCTAGGTGGGCACAAAGCAGTTCTGATTTCAGACTTTGATGGAAGAGAAGGAGTGATGGATGGTCCCTGTGTGTCTGAGGGAAGTCAAGGAGTACCTGTAAAGAAGGTAATATACAAGGTCTACAAGAAGGTTGTTTGGACAAACTTCTAACTGAATCAGATCAGCTCTGCCCCCAGAAGCTTGCTATCATTCCCTCCACTATTCTTTGATTTTCTTTAAGCCGTGATAGAGAAGAGAAGTTGAACTTGTATCATAGCATCAGCATATCAGAAGCAAACCTAAAGATCATCTAGAATTGGGAAGGTAATCACATTTCATCTTGCGTGTTAATTCCCAGAGTGGTCCTGACAGCCTGGCCTGCAGGCTGGAGGAGGACTCTAAGGCCCTCTTCTTACTGAGGAAATCATGATGAGGTCTATGTGTGAAAGGAGGCAAGGGAAGCACACACTCCACCTCTTTCCCAACCCGATCTCCACAATCTGCACCCACCCAGAGTCTTCCCCTGTTACCAATTTGGGTCCTGCTGCTTGCCGCTTACAAAATCAATACTCACAAATGTCAATAGAAAGGAAAGTTGCCTTTAATCACAATCAGAAAGTTGCCTTTTTTTTTTTTTTTTCATTTAAATGACTAACCCTACCTGGGTAAGGTGAACAGAGAGAATGGGGGAGGGCCTCACATAGGAACTAACACTGGGTTTTGATGGGTGAATAGGAGTTCTTGAGGAAGAGAATTCATGAGGAAAGCAACAGCCTTTGAAGTCAGAATGAAATGGGTGAAAATTTTGACTCATTTGCCAGCTGTGTGAACATAGCAAGTTCTACCCCTTCTTTGTGTCTGTTTTCTTACCTATAAATTAGGCATAATGATACAAATGCTGCTCCAGGGTTATTGCAAAGATTGTCAATAGTGCCTGTGAGTTGCTTGGCAGACCCTGGGAGTTCAATAAATAAGCACACATTCTTCTTTGGGGACATCCATGTTGAGAAGTCCGAGGCCTTGAAGGGTCTGCTGTGTTTGGAGCGTAGAGGGAAACTCTGCAGACTCCATCACGGTCAAGGGGCCCAAGTGCTTTCCTGTCTCTTGCCCAGCCTGGTTCAGTTCACTGTACTCATCAACTCGACCAACCGATAATGATTAATTACAAATGGGAGAATCTGGGTCCCAGCCAGGCTCAGTCTGGAGGCTGGGCTGAGAAAGAGGCCAGGAGGGAGGTAGGGAGTTGGAGAAGGAATTGCCTGGGTTTGCTGGGCAATTGCTGGAATGCCAGCAATCTAGGGAGATGGTGGACTCAGCATCCTCCAAAAACTCCCTCTGAAGATTCTGCTCGGCCGTCAGTCTTCAAGGGAAGAAGGGAAGTGACCTCAATTAATCATCGAGATAGAGGATTGGAGTCATCGCCATCCCCCACTGCGTGCAGGCTCATCAACTCCTAGTGATCTTCCTCTAGACGTTATCTTGTTCACAGAGTTTGGCCATATAGTTTGTTTGGGAGATCACTGAAGGGGAAGCGAGCGAAGATATCTGGTCACCTGTTAATTACTTGTTCTTCATTTCTCCTTCTTTACTCTATGGAAAGAACTGTCAGGTTAGGCAAGGTATTGCATGATCAAAAGATTTGAAAGGTAATTAGGGCCAGAGATGAGTAGAGCATGGGCGTGCCTGGTTTCAATGTTAGCTACAGTATGGCTTTATGTTAAAGTGACAAGCAAAGGGGCTTCCTGCTGAGGGCGGTTCCCTGCAAAGAGCTGCTTACACCCTTTTTGCCTGACTCTCCCCACACCCAGGGCCATTTGACATCCTGTGTCGTTCTCTGTAAAGTGAAGATGGTAGCACTTGTGCCACAGAGTAATCGTAAGGTGTGAGTGAGGTTATGTGGGTACAGTGTTGACCTACATCCGATTTATATTAGTGCTGAGTACAGGCTGATTAGCGAGTATCTCAACAGCTTTCTCAGATGAGATTTATTCCCATATTTCAGGTCATTTTAAGATGTTAGAAAAGGATTCCAGCTGAGAATTACACTACCACATGGCTGTAGATTGCCAAGCTAAGGTTCAAGCTAGATCTTTTCTGACTCCAAAGCCTATGTTGTTGTTGTTGTTGTTTTTTTTTGCTAGACCATTCTAGGGACTGAAATCTTATTCTTTGGATTAGTGTTGGAACTGGGACCCTTTTGCTTGCCTGTCATTTTGAGGATGATGTGTGTCTGTACTTCAGAGGCTCATCTGGTTCTGGAGCTCTCTTTATTGTTGATACCCTTGCACCCCATAGGGAAGCTCCCAGGGTTGACTACTGGCCTGGACTGGGAGCTGAGGTTGTGTCCTTATGACCTCAGATACGCACCTTCTGCAATGGGCCTGTCCTCCCTATGGCAGTGCCTGGGAGTAAATCTAGTCCACTCTATTCACTCATTATTTATGGAGTCCTAACTATGAGCTGAACATTCTACTTTGCAAACAACAGTGAACAAACAGTTATAGCCTCTTCACTAGTGGAGCTTATAATCTAATGGGAAGGCAGGCATTGGAAAAAGTCACACAAATATATAGTTTTCCCCCCTTATCTGTGGTTTCACTTTCCCTGGTTTCAGTTATTCATGGTCAACTGTGGTCCAAAATTATTAAATGGAATTCCAGACATAAACAATTTGTAAGCTTTAAATCTCGCGCCATTCTGAGTACTGTGATGAAATCTCGCGTCATCCTGCTCCATCATGCCCTGAAGGTGAATCGTCCCTTTGTCCAACGCAACCTGCCCATCAGTCACTTAATAGCTGACTCCATTCTCAGACTGACTGTCCTGGTGTCACAGTGCTTGTGTCCAAGTTACCCTTATTTTCCTTGATTATGGCTCCAAAGTGCAAGAGCAGTGATGCTGGTGATTTGGATGTGCCGAGAAGAAACCATAAGTGCTTCCTTTAAGTGAAAAGGTACAAGTTCCTGATTTAAGAAATGAGAAAAAAAATGATACGCTGAAGATATTAAGATCTACAGTAAGGATGAATCTTCTATCCATAAAATTTTAAAGAAGGCAAAAGAAATTCATGCCAGTTTCACTGTTGCCCCTCAGACTACAAAATTCCCTCCACAGTCTGATGTGTATTTAATTAAGATTAAAGTGTGTACTTTATTTGGAGAGAGAGATCATATTCACATAACTTTTTGTGTACAGTATATTGTTATAATTATTCCATTATTATTATTATCGTTAATCTCTTACTGTGTCTATTTTATAAATTAAACTTTATCATAGCTATGTATGTATAGGAAAAGCATAGTATATGTAGGCTTTGGCACTTTCCACAGTTTCAGGCAGCCACCAGGGATCTTGGAACATATCCCCCATGGATAGGGAGGGACCCCTGTAGTTATGAGCTGTGATAATTGATATGAAGGAGAAGTACGGAGTATGACAGTGGAACTTGACCTCGTTTGGGGAGTCAAGTTTTGAACCTCTCTTAAACCCCATCTCTTTACTGACATTTTGGAGATGAGAAGAGTACTCACCTCACTCTGGTGTTATTATGCAAGGACCAAGTGACAGGATGAGTATAAGGCACTAAGCACAGGGCGTGGCCCAAAGAATAATGAAAATTCAAAAGTTAGTGATGGCTGCCATTATGACCATTATTCATATCATTCTCATCTTCTATGGAACAGGCATCTGTACTGAGACCTGAAGGAGTTGGAGACATTCGTCAGGAATCTCTCACGTCTAACCTGTCTCCCTTTCCCTCTTCTCCCGCAGCCAATTGGTCCTCGCACAGCTAAATCTCAGCACTGTACAAAATAGGATAAGGTATTGTCCATTTTGAAAAGCCAAGTGAGGTGAGTTTTTCAAGGTTGCTAGGAAGGTCATGGCTGAGAGTGAAACCTGTCTGCTAACCCCACATCTAAGACTCTTCCCATGTCTTTATTTCAAGGTGGTATCTCAGTCAAAAACAAATTTCCCAAAATTGACAAAATAGCCCAAGAGGCAACAATCTAGACTCCAAACATGTGACAAGGCTTTAGGAATTTCTCTTTTTTGATATTTTTTTCTTTCTGTTACAAAACCAAAGGCTCCAGTGGCCTGGACTGTAACTAGCAACTCCTGGTATCTGTGGTTCCATCAGCCACCTGAACCCGGAAGTCCCTCTCCCCTGAATTCTCGTCCCACCTGTCGTGGCTCGAGCGCGGGTTGGAAAAGAATTTCCAGACACAAGGCAGAATGTAAGGAAGATGGAGTTTATTAGAGAGAAGGGACACTGCAAAGACAGTGGGACGACTTCCTGACAGACCAGGGAGAGCCAGCCCTCTCGTGAGCTCGTGGCCAACTTTTATAACCCCAAGACAAAGAAAATTCCTGCTAGGAGAATGGCATTAATAGATTGGCCAGTATGCCATAAGGCAAAAGGTGTCATTAGGTGATAGGCCAGGGTCCTGTATGTTGAATACCTTCCCTAATATGGGGTCTTGTTATCGGCTGGCCTATGTCAGGAAATATATAGTCTGTTTGGAAACATAGCCTAAGTTAGAAAACAATGCTTGCTAGGGGGTCAAGCTAACTCCAGAATTGAGTTGCTAGGCCATAAATTATCTCCTAATTGTGACTTTGATATAGGGCTCCACACCGCCCTCCACTCCATGAATCCTATCGGGAAAGTCAATGCCAGGTGGAGAAGATTGGTCTGTGTGGCTCTCAAATACCGTTTGATGCTTGTTTTCAATTCCTGGCATCCAAACCAAGAAGAGCAGAAAACAAATGTGAAATGAGAAAGATAAAAGCATGTAGATTAAAAAGAGGGGGCTGGGATGGGAGGAGCTTGGAGCAGTAGCAATTCCCACAATTCCAGAATGCCTGGCAGAGATACCATCTGTGCAGTGGCAGTGGCTGGAGTTTCCCAGATTCCCTTGCAAACCGACCAGACAAACACATATGTGTGCCTCGTCTGAAGTGACTGATCACGGCCGTCCTAATAGTCAAAGGAATCCAAGCTCTGAATGAGACGCATTTATTCAAGGAGAAGAAATAATTTTTATTCCTTGCAGCAGCTTGAGATCCAGTTCTCCTTTATCATCACTCCCCTTAAAGAGGATGAGCAAGCCATTTCGCTAAACACAAACTGCCGCACGGCACGATGTGAGGGCCCCTTCCTGCTCCCCGTGCTACCAGGTGTGAAAACCCACAACCTACCTTGCCTCGAGTTTTGCTGTTGTTCCAAAGATCCTCAAGGAGTTTTTTGCTGTTAAACAGAGTACACTTGGCTTTGTCAGTAGATTCTTTACTGTTTGTACATTAATTTGTTCATTCATTCATTCCTTCATTCATAAAGTTATTGAGCGTCTATCTCTGCCAGGCTTAATTCTAAGCACGAGGGTATGGAAGAATACAAGAGGCAGTCATTGTCTTGCTACCCTCGTGGAGCTTACATTTTAGTGGGCGTGGACCATGCACCTGTCTTACATTTATCTGTTAGGATTTATGCCAGGTGCTGGGAAAACGAAAATGAATGAGAACAGGACCCCATCATGTAGTGTTACCAAGGACTCAAGCAGATAACTGTATTATTAAATGGGGGGAGCAGCAGGAGAGGAAGGTCCAAGAGAGGGTCACCAATTTAGCAATATGAAGGGAAACGTCTTTAAAAAATAAAGTTTCTCGAAAGGACTTGAGTTCATCTTTCTGTTTCACAGCTATTCATTTGTACAGTAAATAGCTGACTACCTCAAAATGCTTAGAAGAGTATCGGGCACACATAAGCCCTAGATAAACTGTGGTCTGTATTCTTTTTAGTTAGGCATAGTTTTAGGTGTACAGTAAAATGAGGTATACGAAACCTAGAGGCAGCTACACCTATGAGGAAAATGAGACCGGAGAGATGAAGGAATTTTTCCAACTGGAAGCAGAATGCAAATCTCCAGACACCTAGTCTGGTTTCTCTCCAACAAGACGCTGTTGCACACTCTACGCGCAGCACAGTGGAATTCATCGCAAAGGTCTCTATTTTTAAAAATGAATAATGAGTTTTTAACACGCTCTTTGTAGACCGGCCCAGAGAGCAAATGTGGCTGCATTCATCCTTTCTCAGCTGTATCAGACCTAGAAAATTCTCCTGGAGTAATGCTTAGGGAGAGAAAGCTTGGGGTTCTGTCACCATCTGTTCTGAGTAAATACCACCGCTGGTCTTTATTTAGCAATCTCTCATCCCAAGATCTCTGTGCTCGAGTTTAGAGGAAAAGGATACAGGACACAGGGCAGTGGGCCAACCTCAAGTGGGGGACTAGCTAAAGAATAAAACCAAGGCCATCCACAGCCTGACAAAACTGCAGAAGGTGCTGATTACATCCCGGCCGGGGTCTGGAAAAACCTTGCAGACCACAAGTCCTCAATTCCCACAGCAGAGACGTACAGTTTGGATATTTAAATCCAGGCATATCTTGCCCGCGAGTTATGTTTCCAAAGGCAAATATTGTTGAGCAAGTTATTCTGTCATGCTGTGCCGTGGGTGGCTGCAGGTTGAGGGGACTGGGAACAGAGCCAGGACTGGGGAATGCAGCGCAGAGGAGGTGTGGGGTGTCGGGGAAGGGATGGGGTCATTAGCCAGGCAGTCAAGTCACAGGTGTTACAGGGTGACGCAGCGTAGGAGGGCCAGAGCTGGTGCCAATAGGAACCCACAGGAAATGAAGTCTGCAAAGTTTGGTGGCTCAACCATCAGCTAAACAGCCTGGAAACGGAGCCAAAGCAGGCACAAGCTGCACGTTGCCAGCAGAAAGAAAAGGACCTTGGCATGGAGACTGTTTCTGACCTGGGCTCCTCTGCCTTGTGTTTCTTTTCATCCCAGTCAGAGCCGGTTGAGAGCCAGCCTAACCCATGGCGCCTGGGTGTTACCTTTCAGCCATCACTTGTTTCAGTTCCCGTTCAGGAGTAGGGAACATGCAGAGCTCCGGCTGCGGCTGCGGCTGCGGCCGGCCGTATTTACAATGCTTTGCCTCGATGAAAAGATCTGCTAGGAGAGAGCGCTTAGTAAGAAGTAGAAAGGGAGCATTTGTTCATTTGCTCAAATATTTATTCAGCACTTTCTGTGTGCCAAACTCTGTGCTAAGTAGTAAATAAAAATTGACAGAGAAGAGCAGCCATGGTCTCTGCCCTCATATAGCTTTACAGGCTTGTTGGGGAGACTAGACATTAATCAAAGATTAATGAATTGAGAGAGAGAGAGAGTGCGCACGAGAGAGCACGCCAGAGAGACACCACTGTGGTGTGTTCTCCAAAGGAGAAGTAGCCAGTGCTGTCAGAAAGATATATACCGGTCAGGGTTGTCAGAGAAGGACTCCTGGGAAGTGACAACCTCAAGTTTGTAAAAAAAAATACTAGGGTTTGGCAGGGAAGGAGAGCTTTCCAGTTCTGCTAATGGACTTGAGCAGGAGGGAGCAACATAAGAATACATGCCTAGTTTATTTCAAAATTAAGTTTTATGCTTAACTAATTCATTCATAAAGCAGCCCACTGTGTGCTAGATGCTGGGCAGAATCCCAGTTTAGAAGTTACAGACCCTGTCCTGAAGAAGATCTATCGAAAGAGGTCCAAACCCACCAAAGGTTTTAATTAAATTCCTCCTCCGTGCCAGATGCTTTCCCTTTGCTATTGAACACTAAGAGGCAGCTACTGTTATTCCCATTTTACAGATGGGGAAACTGAGGTTGAGACAGATAACTTGCAGGGTCACAGGCCCAAGCCTGCTAGTTACATCTCTATTGATTGCCAAGCCACGAACTTTTCATAGAACACAGTGCCTCTAGTCAGAACCCTACATGAGAACTTACTGGGAGGATTTTGGGTGTCAGCCTAATTTTCTCCCTTCAGCAAGAGCTCTATTTAGACTTGAACTGGGGGTCAACTGTGGTTTGTGTGTGTGAACCATGAATACGTGCAGTTTAAAATTTCCATTGAAAGTAGTGTATGTGCAGGCATGTGCACGTATGCACACAGGGATCATCTTTAAATGATCCAGAAATAAAAAGGCATCCAGTCCTAAACCATAAGGAACATAATTTTAATATTACTTTGTTGGCTCTGACTGCCCTTTAGGATGTTAAAAATGTGCAGGTCATCATAATAAACATCAGTTCTCACAGTATGGTAACTGGCTTGATGTGCTACTTAACGGAGTGTTACCAAGTCATAAAAATGCCAAGATTTTAAACCCATCAAGGTCTTTCATTATCATTTTAATTAATTTAGGGGCTTGTCAAACTGAGTTCCATAAGAAACTGAGTTCTACAAGAAGTCAAGATGTGGAAACAGAGGGGTAAAAAATTATATTTGGTCAAATAAACTTGAGAAACATTTTATTTTATTTATTTTATTTAATTTTTTAACTTTTATATTGGGGAATAGTTGATTTACAAGGTTGTGTTAGTTTCAGGTGTACAGCAAAGTGGTTCAGCTGTACATATACATATACCCATTCTTTTTCAGATTCTTTTCCCATATAGGTTATTACAGAATAATCTGTATAGTAGGTCCTGCTATACAGTAGGTCCTATTGTGTATCTGTTTTATATATAGTAGTGTGTATATGTCAATCCCAAGCTCCCAATTTATCCCTCCCCCTCAGCCTTTCCCCTTTGGTAACCGTTAAGTTTGTTTTCAAAGTCTGTGAGTCTGTTTCTGTTTTGTAAGTAAGCTTGCTGTGTCATCCTTTTAGATTCCACATATGTGATATCATGATATGTTTTTCTCTGACTTACTTCACTTAGTTTGATAATCTCTAGGTCCATCTCATTTTATTTTAAACCATCGTGGCTCTTCTCAGAGCCTGTAGTGGAGTAAGGAGAATGTGACCTGACTACAGGGAAGAAAGAATACTGAGGTTTTCCTAAAATTAAATTTAGCTATGGGATGGAACATACTATCCTTTCCTGGAACACAAGTTTTGTAACAGGGGTTACTCAAAGCTACCTGTTTCATGCAAAGATACATAAGCTGAGAGATTAGCTTTCCTTTTCTTCTGTTTTTTTTTTTTTTTTAACACTTTGCTTCTTTTAAAAAATTTTTTTAAAGTATTTATTATTTATTATTATTTTTTGGCTGCTTTGGGTATTCGTTGCTGTGCACGGGCTTTTCTCTCTAGTTGCGGTGAGCAGGAGCTACTCTTCATTGCAGTGCATGGGCTTCTCAGTGCAGTGGCTTCTCTTGCTGTGGAGCACGGGCTCTATGTGCGCGGGCTTCAGTAGTTGTGGCTCACGGGTTCTAGAATGCAGGCTCTATAGTTGTGGCACACGGGCTTAGTTGCTCCGTGGCATGTGGGATCTTCCTGGCCCAGGGATTGAACCCGTGTCTCCTGCATTGGCAGGAGGATTCTTAACCAATGTGCCACTAGGGAAGTCCTGAGACTAGCTTTTCTTTTAGCCAGGATTATTGCCAATTTTTGGCACAACTAGGACCAGCATCTGAGAACTCAGGAGGAATTTCAGGCATTGCTCTGACCCTTTTGTATGCCCTTACTTGGACTGACAAATCTTATTTTTGAGTGTGTTTGGGGGAAAAAAAACATATCATGTTTAAATTCAGGTTTTCTTTTCATCCTCACTTCTTTTTTATCTCCATTCTAGGGTATGAAATGGTAAATCTCCATAAATAAGAGTTCTCCTAGGCTTAAAAAAAAAAAAAAAGGAAGGATTGAAAGAAGTCCGATTTTAAAATTATTCAAACACGTAATTTGCTAGTATTGCCTGAATTTTCTGGTACATAAAAGCTCCCTGGGGCTTTTGCCTCCTGTCGTTTAGGTCCTGGTTACTGTCCATGGGTGTCAGAGTGGGTTGAGCAGGGGAGGTGAACCATCAAAATCCTTGGTGATTTACGTAGAAACCCATTGTTTCTCCAGCTTAGCTACCAGGGCGTTTTTTGCTCCAGACGCTGTGATTATGAAATGTCACCGTGGAAACAGTTCAATATTCTCTTAAAAATATAAAAGCAACTGAGATGAAACATTACCCAGAAGCTCAAGCTCTCTTCAAGTCCAAGCTTTCTATAGAAGGTAGCCGATTGATTTTGTGTAGGGCAATGTGCATGCTTGTTCCCTAAAAATAATCTCTCTTCCACTGCCAAGAGGTGTCCAACGTTCCACCATGAGGAAGGCATGAGGCCCCTATTAGAAGGGCAAATAGTAGCAAACAACTTAGTGGGGACTGTTTGACAGTCAAAGGATAACGCAGATGTAAAGAAACTGAGTAAAAGCTGGTGTGTCTAGAAATTTGCTCAATATCACCTCCATACCCATCATGTGCTGAGCACGCTACACACATTGGCATATTCTATCACACTAAAAAATGGACAGGCAGAATAACATGTTTGATGGACTCACATACAGGGATTTCACTTACTGGACTGAATTATTATGTTTATGTGCTGAACTAGAAAGATTGAATGAAATGCAACAGGGATTTAAATCCTTGCCCTTGAAATGTGACTCTTCACTTCACTGTTGGCGTGCCCAGGAGTCGGTGTGAACTTGAAGTCCACGTGGTGCTGCAGGCGTTGGGCTCGGGCCCCCCAGTGCTTTCATGGTGGGAATAGCTTGATACACTGGGACACTCATGGGTAAAAGCACATATATTTTCATTTAGCATGGGAAAAAGCAGGTGAGAAAATACCCATTCTTGAGAGCTAAATTAAAAGATTTTTAAGGATAATTTTAACAGTTCAAGATTTTCTTTTAACACACTGATTAGATGCTTAGCCCCACGTATGATCTGATTCTACTGATAATCAGACATCATTTGTTTATATACAACCTGATGTCCTGAGTGGTTATTTGTATCATGTCATACAGCTGATGACATGAAGAACCAAATTTCAAAGAAGGCCTACCTCTAAGAGCCAATCCTAATCTTCTATAACACACTGATATTGAGGGGACACTCACCAAGGGTGTTAGAGATTTCCCTCTGTCTACCCAAGACCCATTCCCTTTTCCTCCTTAGCAAGACATCTCTATGTTGTAGGGGATGGCAATTTGCCCAGCTGTAAGTGTACATTTCCCAGCTTCCCTCACAGATATGATTCATATGTTGAAGTCATTGGTTAGGACTTGAAAGGAATTGGACTTTTCTGGGAACTATGCCCTTTTGCACTTTTTTGGCTTCTTCCTTCTAGCTGCCTGGAATATTCATTTAATGACTGGAGCTTCAGCAGCCATTAAGGACCATGAGGCAACCTAGAGGAGAGCAGCCATTCAGTAAAAGTGGTAAAACAGGGAGAAGAGACATCCTGAGTCCTTGATGACTGGGTGTCTATCCCTCCATGTCTTTTACGCGAGAGAAAAGTCCACTCATGTCTTATTCAAGGCAGTGTTATTTTGGGTATCTGTCACTATCAGTCTAAAGAATTCCTAAATGATACACATGTTTTCATAAACACTTCTGTTATGCATCGTTGAACAGTCATAGAAGAGGAATTCAGTTTCAGAGATGGAAGACACTAGTTTGGTCCAACTGCTTTATTCTTTAGGCTAGAATAATAAATGTCAGTTATTGATTTATTTAAAAAAATGATCAGGTGGATAGGATATATCAAGTTCAGTGAAATCAAAATAGAGATGGTTCTTTCCTATGTCGGCTTAAAAAAACGCACAAAGTGAGAGTTACAAGTTGAGTTTTATTTGGGACAAAATGAGGACTGCAGCTCAGGAGACAGCATCCCAGAGAACTCTGAGAAACTGTTCTGAAGAGGTAAAGGGGAAGGTCAGGATATAAGTGATCTTGGTGAAGGAGGAGTACATGCACTCAGACACATATTTTTGTAGAGGGTTTCTGCTAGTCACGAGGAGCAGACATCACCATGAAGGGGTTTAGTGCTTTTCTAGATATGAGGAGATGCAAGGATTGGCTCACAAAAGCAGTTCCTGAAAACATCTAACTATCTGCAGACCTGTGTTGCCCGTTTTTCCAAAGCACAGAGTGCCTGGTTCCCGATCTCCACCCTGAATTCCCTTCAGGGAATGTGGAAGGTCAGCAGCTGCAGCAGCACGTGTGACTTGATCCTCATAGAGGGAGATGGCAAGAGCCTGTGGCAAGTGCCAATTTGTAGTTGCCACCTACAAAGAAGTCACCATATAGCTGAGGAGTACAGTAAAAAACAACAACTTCGAGTTCAGCCAAATAAGAGCTATAATGGAAGGTTATATTAGGATATTTAAGGAATGTAGAAGTAGATTATCTAATTCAACTTTGGAAGGGCTAGGTGGGACCTAAGGAAATTCTTTTAAAAGAAATGAGCCCAGGGACCAAGGCTCCCAGGAGGAGTAGAAAATTAAATAGAAGGAACTGACTAGCGAGTGCCACTCAAGCTTGTAACAGGGTCAAGGCCTCAACCCCAGGGTCTTAAATCCTACTGCTTTGTTCTTGCTACTATATCAATTACCAAAAATGTTCTTTTATACCCCTGTCTTGACTTTATCTTTTTTACTGAGCTGGGAGATGATCCTTATCTCTATAGTGAATAACTACACTTGTGAGCAACTGAGGTGTCAGGACAACTTGGGGAAAATATTGAGACAAATTTCTAAAAATATAAAATTACCTAAAATTTTGATTTTAAAAGTGTACATGGTGCATTACAAAGAGGGCGATAGTTCAGAAACATGCATTGAAGAAACAAATCTGAATCCCCATCATCACAGCAGGCCCGGTTTAAAATAACAAAATCTCTTAACTTACTTAATATGTGTGCCCATGAAAGGAAGGAAGGAAGAGAGGGAGGAAAGGTATATTCTTACATCTTCTATAACCTGCTTTATGAAACATGCTTCGGTGAAGTACCCTCAAGCGTCAGGAGAAAGGTCAAGCAGATAGATCAGACTCCACCCACCACTCCTTCAGCATAATAATCAGACTCCAAGCAGAGCAATTCAGCTTTTATCTATTTTATTTGTTTACAAATGAGATCAAGGGCTATATCTTAAAACTGGGCAGCCAGGGACAGGCAGACAAGTAGGCGGTCCACTGCATTAGTATTCCCTGAAAATGATACCCTTCAAACATCTAAGGGCTGCATAGGGAGGCAGAGCACCACACAAGGAGGGCAGAGTAAGAGGAGGGCTGGTGGTGGCAATGCTTAGCCTGAAGCTGAATTCCTGCCTCTGTATCCTGACACTGAATTAAATCTTGGAGACAGAGTTTTGAATGAAATAGAAAAGAATAGCTTTATTGCTTTGCCAGGAAAAAGGGGGCCATAGCTGGCTCATGCCCTCAAAACTGTGTCCCCCAACTCAGCGGGCGGGGGGGGGGCAATTGGGGGAAGGGGGAGATTTGGTTAGGGGTCTTATAGCAATGGCTCAAGAGCAGGGTTGCTGATAAGGATCAGGGTGTGTGCAGGACCTGCAGTCCTTTAATCTGGCCTCAGGTGGTCTCCTGATGAGCTTCTGTGGTTCTTGAGGTTATCAAACTGTGACCTTCTCTCTGGAATGAAGAATGCTTCATCAAGCAGCTAGCATCTTCATTTGGTGGGGGTTCTAGGTCTGCAGAAGAGCTCAAAGTATCTCTTGAGGGGGAAGCAGGACCTTGCCCCAAGGCTGCACTATTGTTTCTTGGCTGCTCCTGCCTTGTCTCTGCATCCCCTCCCTTCTCTGATAAACAGCTGTTTGAACCTGCCCTTTGGAACTCAGGGACTGTTATGGAGGCTGAAGCCTACTTTCTTCAAACAAGAACCAGGGGACACAGAAAGTCTTCCATACCAAGGAGTCCCACAGGGTCCTGTTCAGTTTAAAGCCTCCCTCCATTGTCTGGGGAAATTCAACTCTGGTCCAAAGCAGCATATGTTACTCAATCTCCCTCTTTAGGAAGAAGTTGTATCTGGTAGGATTCTTGTGGCTACAGGTAATGGAAACTCCATTTCACATTGGCTTCATAATGAGGACATTTATTACTTCATATGACAAGAAATTCAGAAGAAGGCAGGGTTCTGAATTGGTCGATTCAATGTAACCCAGCACCCACGTTCTTTCTCTTTTTTCATCCTCATTTTTGTCCTCAGGCTGTCCCTTCTTGGTCTCTAGATAGCTTCCAATAGCAACTGAGTAACCCCAGAAAAGGCCGTAAAGAAAAACCTATTCCATGCAAAGAGAGAATAAGTCCTTTCCTTCCATGTGATCAGGTCAATATAGGTCATGTGCTCACACCTGTTCCAATAATAGACTCCAAAGGAATATGAAACGCTGCTTAAACCAGGGATTTGCAAACAATTTCTGGAAAGGACTAGGTAGTAAATAATTTAGGCTTTGTGGGATGTGCAGTCTTTGCCCCAAAATTTCAACCCTGTCATCAGAGAGGTAAGGAAATGGGCATGGGTAGGTTCCAATATGACTTTATGTCTCTGAAAAGTTCAGAATAGGTAAATCTCTAGCCACAGAAAGTAGATTAGTGGCTGCCTAGGGTTTGAGGGGCTGGGGGATGCATGGGATTTCTTTGGGGGGTAAAGAAAATGTCCTAAAATTGATTGTGGCAATGATTACACAACCCTGCAGATATACTAAAGGCCCTTGAATTGTACACTTCAAATGAGTGAATTATACAGTATGTGAATTATACATCAACAAAGCTGTTAAAAAAAACTTTAGGGACACTGAAATTTGAATTTCATATAATTTTCACAAGTCAAGAAATACTATTCTTCGTTTGCTTTTTTCCTATTTAAGATGCAGAAACCATTCTTAGCTTGCAGGCAGCTGTGGCCAGCCAAATTTGGCCCTTGGGCCTCAATATGCCAAACCTGGCTTAGACTAATCAAGATGTCCTTCCAGAGGAAGGAAAGGAGTGTTCCTTACCAGAGTCAAAAGGGGAAAAATTTCACATTTGAAAAAGTCAGGAGTCCCTAAGGGAGGAAGAAAAGAGAAATAGATGGCAGAAAGGCAAACAGTTGTACCCTGCAGGCAGTTTAGGAAACATTTCTTATTGGCCAAGCATGATCCTTGGGTGTGAAACTTAACCCCAAGCACTCTATCAAAATATTCTTTCTAATCCCTCCTACCTCCCTGGAGGAATTCTCATAAATAAAAATTCTTTCCATCTCATTATATTTTCAATGATACATAAACATCCTCAGAGATGCTCCCAGGGGTCCAGGAGTCAAGGGTACCTTTCCTATCAGAGTTAGACACGCAGACAAATAAGCCATTTTGAGTCACTCCCTGTGGGCATCGCTGATGAAACAAAGCTTCTGGGATTAGGTCACTTGCCTCTGTGGCAAGTAATGTAAGAAACAAAGACTTTTATTCCTTTGGTTTCTATTCTGGCTTTGAAATGTGACTTCCAGAGTTTGAGAGGAAATGCGACGGCGTTACAAGGATCACAGACAGAAATTCAAGGGCCCTGGCCCCACATTGCTTCATGACCTTGTGGCAGTCCCCTTACTGGATAGACAAGAGTACCCAAGAACAATAAAGAAAATTGCTTTTCTGAGTCTGGAGGATGAGAAGATGATCCTTTCTAGTTTGGAGGAGAGAAGAGGGTTTTTAGAGCAAGAGCATGTGAAGTAAGGTGTCAGGGAGTGGTGGTAACTGAGAGGTTGGAGAAGTGGCCTCAAGTGGCAAGAAGATGACATTGATTTAGGGTTCGGGGAGTGTGCTGGAATGCTGGAAGGGGAGGGGCCTGGAGATAGAGCTAGGAGGCGGGTTACAGATGGATCAGAGGAGGGCCTTTAGGAGGGAGTGGCTGATTCAGCCAGGGCAGGGAAGGGAGGAGGCGCAAGGATGCTCACCTGGTACTTTGCTACCACCCCAGCTGTGGCGCCGTCTCTGTTTTCTTGAGTGAAAACAGGGAAGAAACTCCCTGCCACAAATCCCTGCCTCCTAGCTGCAGTTTCCCTCATGTTCCCTCCCCCACTAAGAAGGACGGAGTTGCCTGCTTCAGTGTGTTAAGGCAAGTTTATTTCACTTTAAAGTGAATGAAATTGAGTTCACTGACTTTATAAGGTTCACACTCTGTATGCTTTCTTATCACTTTCCTAAAAGAGCCCTTCCTTAGCCATCTCAACCAAGCAGGCAGGTGAACAGAAGGCTGCTCACAGTTTCCAAACAGAGTGACCAATCTCCTAGGAAAGAATTTTCCAAAGGTAGTGAAGAGCAGAGGACTTGGGGTGGGGGGGAGGGTGTTCCCTCAGGGATAATCAGAGGGGCCATTTTTCAGGCTAACAGGGAGTCAGGTGCAGAGGAAAGCGTGCGAACAACCTCACTTCAGAGATTTTTGCAGGGAAGTTTCCATACTCAGTAACGGAGCAAGCCCTTTAGTCATCTGATTGGAAACAACTGTGGGGGGAGTGGGACAGAGCCCTGGGGAGAGCAGATGTTACCAAATGCTGGTGTGCCCCAGGTGAGCCTGGAGGGAGGAGTCAGTGGGCTGCCCTACGTCTTCAAGAGACTGGGAAGGACAGGCTTTCCCTGCTCCTAAAAATGTCTGCCCTACCAGGGTGACACTGACCTGTGAACTCACCTTGAGAATTTCCAAAATGGTTTGGTTTCTGCATGCTTTCCTCCAGTGTCCTCCTCAAGATGCCAGTGCCCTTTGAGAAACAGCATATGGAGGTGAGCCTGTGTTCAGTAGAGCAAGCCTTGTTAAAATAGCTGCTTTAGAGTTTGTGAACCTCAGTTTCTTTATCTGTAAAATGGGATAATTACAATCTTTCTCCTGGGATTGCTGTGAGGATGAAGTGATAGGTGTGGGCACATGCCAGGCACATTCTATGTGTCTTTGCACGTATTACTGTATCTAATCCTCACTACTACCCTAGAGGCAGGGACGATCAGCTTTCCTATTTTAAAAGTGAGGACACTCGGTACCCAGATACATGGCAGAGTTGAGATTTGAACTCAGGCAGCTTGACTTCAGAGCCTGAGACCCATGCTGTACACCTTGGTTCACCACTGGGACTCAACAAATAGAGGTTGGATACTGTTGGTGTGTACAATTTGATAAGATCCCTTTTCTTTGTGTCAAAAGGCTCCCAGACTCTGAAAAACACTGGGGGCCTAAGACGAGAAAGGGAGAAAGAAGAGAGGCAAGGGGTATGTGTCGGAAGGGCCTGCTGCTTGGCTGGAATTGGGCTGGACCAGTCCTGTGTGGACACGGATGCTCCCAGGTAGGTGCGCACAGCACTCCTGCCTGCTGGTCCAACCAACAGTCACACCCCATCCATGGGGTTGGGCTCAAGACCCAGAAGGCACAGGCTGGGCTGGGTGGCCAGTAGGCTTTATGCCAGGTTTTACTCTGATACGCTTTGACTTGGAAAAGTCATCAAACCATTATGAGCCTCCATCGTTCTGTGAAAAGGGGATACTGTAATCCTCTCTGCTTTCCTTCATAGTAAGGTTTTGTTTTTGCTTACTTATTCATTCATTTATTCACTCCAGTTTTTTATTTTATTTTATTTATTGGCTACGTTGGGTCTTCGTTACTGCATGCGGGCTTTCTGTAGTTGCGGAGAGCGGGGGCTACCCTTCGTTGCAGTGCTCAGGCTTCTCATTGTGGTGGCTTCACTTGTTGCAGAGCATGGGCTCAAGGCACTTGGGCTTCAGTAGTTGTGGAGCACAGGCTCAGTAGTTGTGATGCACGGGCTTAGTTGCCCCAAGGCATGTGGGATCTTCCTGGATCAGGGATTGAACCCGTGTCCCCTTTATTGGCAGGTGGATTCTTAACCACTGTGCTACCAAGGAAGCCCTCATTCCAGTTTTATTGAGATGTAATTGACACATAGCTCTGTATAAGTTTAAGATGTAAGCATCATGATTTGATTTACATATATTGTGAAGTGATTACCACAATAAATTTAGTTAACATCCATCATCTCATAAACACAAAGAAAAAACAAGGAAAAAAAATGTTTGTTTTTTTTTTCCCTTGGCAAGAGAACTCTTGGGATTTACTCTCCTAACAGCTTTCAATTTTCTGATACAGCGATATTCAGTATAATTATCATGTTGTGCATTACATCCCTAGTACTTATTCATCTTATAACTGGAAATGGGTACCTTTTGACCACCGTCACCCACATCTTCTTCCCCCAAATTCCTGCTTCTGTTAACCTCAAATCTCATCTCTTTCTCAGCCTCCCAGGTGTTCTTGGTCAGCTAGACTCAGCAGGAGGCTGAGGATGACTCAGCGCCCCTGCCCAGGCAGGGGCAGACCAAGCTCCAGGACCAGCACACCTCCTTGTCTGAGGATCTGAATCAGGCAGAGCTACTCCTCCCCGAGTTCCCTGGTCGGACTGCACCACTGTCTTGGCTCTGCAGGGGAGCAAAGCCGCCGGCTGGGACAACTACGTGGGTGCCACAGGTAAGAACTTGATCTGCCAAGAGCCAAGTGCTGGTGGTTTCAAGTCCCCTCCCCTTGTTTGTTACAGTCAGGTTCCCAGCGGTCTCCCCCACAATCTCTGTGGGGCGAGACCCGTGTAAGGCTCTCAAGAAGCAACCCACGATGCTGGGGAGGCTGGATGTCCACCCTGGGCTCTCTTTTCCCACTGGAGGAACCACAAGGGAGACCTCTCAGTGTGGTGCTGTGCTGGCCTGGGGCATGGGCTGTGTGGTCAGCGTGTAGCCGCTCCCTTTACCTTTCTGATGTGATCTGTCTTGGTCTCTGTGATGCAGGGGCTGCTTCAGCTGCAACCCCATGTTCTAGGATTTTCTCAGTGATGTCTTGTCTATGAATAGTTATTGGCTGTTCTTGTGATGGGGAGCAGAGTCAGTGATGAGGGAAACCGGAGTTCATACACAGCTAGAAAATAGCATTATGCCTGCTCTGCTTCTGTAAAACCTGCTTGCTGCACTAGAGTGAGGACAAAATACTTTAACAATCAACTGGAACCTAAAAGATGATCAGATAAGTATGGAATGTTCTGTTCCTGCTCACCTTTGTTTGAAAACCCTTTGCCTGTAACCCCTAGCAACTCCTGTGCTCTGTAATCACCTGTAACCTATGGAAACTGAGTAGCCAATCAATGAATACCAACTGTAGCTATGAATCTTAACCTATATAAGGAGAGAATTCATCTGGAATGGGGCCCAGGATTTTGGAGCGTTAGCTCGTCTGGGTCCGCCGGCTCAAAAACCTGAGTTCTCCAACCCTCCGAGTGTGGTGCTTGGTTTCTCATGGGATAGATTTCTGCAACATCAGGAACTACCTATCTCACCATCCTGATGACGTCTAGTGAGGTTTTGAATGTCCAGTGCCAAACATGGACGTGGGGAAGTGTTACATTAGGAAAGCGCAACATTCATCTGAGTAGAGGGAGAACAGTTGACTTTAGTTACTCAACTCCTCTAGCTGTTTATTCATTTATTAAATAAATACTCAGGACCAATGCTGAAAACTCAGCCTCTGTGCACTGGTGCTAAAGTGAATCTGAAAGACAGAGTTTTGGGTGAAGTAGATAAGTTTTATTGCTTTGCCAGGTATAGGGGGCCACAGCAGGCTTATTCCCCTCAAAACTGTGTGTTCCAACCTGGGAGGATATGGTGGGGAGTTTTACAGCAATGGTTCCAAGGGCAGGGTTGCTGATAAGGATCAGGGTGTGTGCAGGCTCTGTACTCCTTTAAGCTGGCCTCAGGTGGTCTCTTGATAAGCTTTTGTGGTTATCAGACCGTGACCTTATCTCTGGAATGAAGAATGCTTCATCAAGTACTTAACATCCTCCATTTGCTGGGGATTTTAGGTCTGTAACAAGCTCAAAGATATTGCTATGTGTATCCCTTGAGACAGAACCAGGATCCTGTCCCAAAGCTGCACTATCCTTTCTTGGCTGCTCCTCCCTTGTCTCTGCATCCCCTCCCCTCCCCTGATGAGCAACTGTTTGAACCTGCCCTTTGAAACTCAGGGAAGTTTCTGGAGACTGAACAGAAACGCTTCTGTGCCCCAGAGCCCCACAGGATTCTGCTAGGGTTCAGTACTCATTTCGTGCCAAGCCTAGTGTTAAGGACAGCGGTGATATAAACAAGATAAAGTCCCCACGCTCAGGAGTTTTATTCCAGAGATAGTTACACACAGAGTGTGTCATACAGCCTCCACAGTCATGTTATAAAGTGCTATGAGACGAGAGCATCATTGCGACAGCTGGGTTGGTACTGATAAATCTGATTCTCATGAATTCACCTAGTCATCATTTGTGCTATACAGGGACTGAGCTAGTACTCTTAATTAGAACCCATTCCCAAATTCTTTGGCCAAGAGGCAGAAAAGCAAAGACATTGAGATAACACCATGAATTTAATTTAATATTAACACTTTTTACAAAAGGACTGGAGGGCAGCCCACTCTCCTTCATGTTTCCCAGTTTCACATGTATTTCTGAGAAATGATCATAGACTTAGCAGTCATTCACAATGGACCAACTTTGGAGTATCCCAAAGATCAAACATTCCTAATCTTACACATAAGGACCTGGGTGGGGCCCACTGGGACATGCCCAGGGTCGGATGAGAAAGATGCATTATACTCATTGCACAGGGTGTTGCATCGGATGTTTTAGACAGAATTGTTAACAAGCAAAAGGGTTCGAAGGGTTTATGTTTTATAAACTAAAATAGCCAATTTAATCAAGTTCTCATTCCTCCAGAGATGTGGTGTCTGAGTACTGATGATGTATATGAACTGTGCTGTGACCCTGGGTAATAGCAGGTCTGGGGAAAAGAAGCATCACCTTGAAGGGTCATATGAATCAACCTGAGGGCATCAGGTTAGAGCGTAATACTGTCTCTTCAGCCAGTGACCCAGACACGGGGCCTGGGACACTGCTCCCGTTTGCCCAGAGCATGACATTCAGATATGCTTTCCTCCCCAGAATGGCTGCCTGAGTGCAATTCCCTGTTACCATCAACTTTACTGTTGAGTACCTCAAACTATGGCAGTGAAAGCCCAGTCTAAATTATTACATTTGACAAGGAGAAGGTATAATGATGAATAGTCATTGATTCAACACATGTTTGGCTTCCTCTTAGGTGAAGAGCTCTGTTGGAGGGACTGAGGATACAGTAATGAAAAAAAAGTCCTTGACCTCATGGAAACTATATGATAGGGAAGAGAGACAAATGGATAAACAAACAAACAATTATACACTTTAGTTTAAGCCAGTGAGTGATGAATGTGAACAATGGAAAATCGAGTAAAAAGAGGCCAGTAAGAAGGAAGGGAGTTGTCACTTGAGATACGTGATCAGCAGCAGCCTCTTTAAGGAAAGATCATTTGAACAGTGCCTGAATGAACCAGGCATCGGGTAATTACCTGGGAGGAAAGCTTTCCAGGCAGAGGAAACAACATGTACAAAGGGGCAAGCTGTGGGTAGTGTCCTGGCAGAGTAAAAAGGGCTGAGTGACTGGGATAGAATGAACAGAGGGAAGATAGGTAGAAAATGAAGCTGGAAGGATGGTCAGAGGCCAGCCCTTGTAGGGCTTTGAAGATCATGGTAAGAACTATATGTGAGTGAATGGGGAAGTCATTAGAGGGCTTGGTCTGGGAAATGGCATGATCTGATTTACTTTTTTTTTAAATTAATTTACTTATTAATTTTATTGGCTGTGTTGGGTCTTTTTTGCTGTGCGTGGGCTTCCTTTTAGTTGTGGTGAGTGGGGGATTCTCTTCGTTGTGGTACGCAGGCTCCTCATTGCCGTGGCTTCTCTTGTGGCAGAGCATGGGCTCTAGGGGCGTGGGCTTCAGTAGTTGCAGCACATGGGCTCAATAGTTGTGGTGCACGGGCTTAGTTGCTCTGTGGGATCTTCCTGGAGCAGGAATCGAACCCATGTCCCCTGCATTGGCAGGTGGATTCTTAACCACTGCGCCACCTAGGAAGCCCCCTGATTTACTTTTAAAGGATCACTTTAGCTCCTGTGGTAGGGATAGACAGTAGCAGGTTTAAAGTGAGAGGCTGCTGAGCTGCAGTCTTTCTGAAGTCAGTTTGAATAAGGGTGCTGAGATGCACAGGTGGCATCTGCCATTGGTGAGTAGTGGGGGTGTGTGCAGGAAGGTAGGTAGCACCCATGCCAATGTCTCTGCCTTGGGAGAAGGTTCAGGCTTGGCAATTAGACTACCACTTCCTATATGTTTGACTATGTGCAAATCACTTAACTTTGGTGTCAACTTCTTCATCTGTCCAGTGAATAAAAGCATCTCTCAGGGACTTTTAAGTATCACAAGAGACACCGTGCTGTCTGGCACATCAGCGTTCCATAGCCGTGAGCCATTGTTTATCTCACCTCTCAATTTACAGAGAAGCACACTGAGGCCCAGAGAAGAGCAGGCTTTGCTCAACCATCCAGGTTATTACTGGCAAGCCCTGGGCCAGATGGCCACCTTCTCACTCCTGAGCAGCCCTGTGTCAGGGTGGAGAGGATGGAGAGGACTGTGAGGGCAAGGACGATTAGGGAAGGCTTGGAGAGGCTTGAATCGAGCCCTTTCCTCCCAGTCCTCCTCTGTGAGGGTGGAATGTGGGAAATGAGGCGAGAATGGGTATGTCATAAAGCCACTGCTCATTCCCCATGCATTTTGCTGGTGACACCTGAAGGTAACACATCAGCATGGACCCCGTTTGCTCAGGAGCTTCTCACGTAGGTCTTCCCATCCATCTGTTTTCTGTATGCTCTTTATGCTTATACCTCAGTCCCGAGTTAGAAGGAGAGGTTTGATGGCCCTTCCCACACCACGTGGTTGCCTCCTCCCAGGCTGTGTGTGTGTGTGTGAGGGGGTGGGTGAGGTTCCTCATCACTGGGTCCCCTCACTGGTACCACGTTCTTCAGTCACCGATTGCCCGAATACACTTCCTCAAATCATAGTGTGCTTGTCTAGTCTGCTCAGTGCACACATGAGAAATGGAGGCATAGAGGCCAGGGACCCAGCCAAGGTCACACAGCAAATTGGGGGCAGCGCTAGGACTGGACCTCAAGTCTCTTGATTCCTAAGCTAGTGCTCATGCCTTACCCCATTCTGTTGCAAGATGGATGACTCAGCTCTCTTTTCATCTTCTGTAACGAAGGAACAGTTCAGATACAAGGAAGGCTTCGGGGAGTGAAGGAGTGAGGGCAGCGCCTGAATAAAGCGGGAGAGGAATCATCTTCATAAAGCCCGAAAGATGAAATTACTAGCTGTCTCAAGTGAGGATAAGCCCTACAGCTTCTCTCAACCTCTTCTTCCAGTTACCCTCCGTCATTTTGCACTGGTGACACATAGCCCCACAGTGCACCCTCTCTCCCCAAGAGGGATGGCATGAGGAAGGTCATTTATCCATCCCCCCACTTAGCAGCAGGACCAGGTGCAGATGGATCACTAATAAGGACTGCAAGGCAAGTCGGTAACATCCCAGCCAGAAAAAGAACAGTGGAGTGTCTGAAAAGGGCTCCCCCTTCCAGCCCTTCCCAGCTGACAAGTCCTTTACAGGTTCCAAGCTTCCAAGCGCTCCTCATAGGTCAAGCAGGAATAAAAATGCCCAACCGGACTGAAGCCAAGGACTAAGCCAGAAATTGTACGTGCCCCCAGGGCGAGAGTTAGGGACAGCGTGGGCACATGGAAACAGAGGCCGTAGGGGAGCAGGAAGACCGTGGGTCCTGGAGCCAGAACGAGTGGCTCAGAGTATGTCTCTGTGCTCAGCAGTCCAGTGTTCTTGGGCAAGCCAGGAATGCCTTCGTGCCTCTGTTTCCTCGGCTGAAAATGGAGATAGCATGGTACCTACCTCATAGGGTTTTTGTGAGCCTTGGTTAGGTGACAATTATAAGCTATGAGCCACAGTTACCACCACTATGCTTACTATTGTTATTATTGTTTCTTAATATTCAAGAACTCTTGGGGATCATTCTTCCACCTGTTATGGGAATCAGGAGGAAATCTGCTCACTCTTCAACGCTAACTTCAATGCTTCTCTGGGGAGGTCTTCTGCTATCGTTCTCACTCCTGCAAATGAGAAGCAGAAGTATGCCTCCTTTGAACTTCCTTCATACTTTACTACCACAGCTTCAGCATGTACCACTACTGCATGAAATCATGTCACAGCTGGTTATCTTTTTCCGTGCTCCTTGAGGGGAGGGTACACTCTTTAAATCCTAATCCTGGTTTCTGTGAGCCAGAGGCAATTAGATCTGTAGACACTGGGGTCAGACCAACCAGGCTGTACTCCCCCCGTTGATGGGTCTTGTGTAAATTATTGTCAACGTGTCATTTTCAGGAAAAAAAAAAAAAAAAAAAGGGCCAAAAATGTTACTTTTTTTCTTCCATGTTCAATATTAAAATGGCTACACAAAAATTCACCAATTTTGATGTCTTTTTTTAAATGCACGCTGATGTGACAGCTGTCACATACAATCTATAAATTGTTTTGACTGAAGTTAAAGACAACTAAGTGCTACTAGAGCCATCTTATGGAAAAAAATGAATGAACCTTTCAGCCAACCCAAGAGAAAGGATGTGAAGTTGTCTTTTTCCCTCATTTCCAAGTTTTGAATACATTTAAATCATTGTTAACTTCTCTAAGCCTCAGCTTCTTAATTTGTCAAAAGTGGGTTAACGATATCTATGTCCAGGGTTAGTTTGGTGATCAGTGAGACAACATACATAAGTCACCCAGCACACTGCCTGCTGTGCTCAGTGTTGGCACAAGACATGTATTAAGGTCCAATCTTCGCAAGGAAAATGACAGCTGAGTGTCTACTGTGTGTCAGACACAACGCTGTGTGCTTTATATGTGCTTATAAATATTCTGTTTAACCTCAGAACAGGCCTGTCAGGTGGTATTATTTAGTTCCAGTTTATATGCAAGGAAACTCAAATTACCAGGATATAAGTGACTTGCCTGAACATCTCAGAACTAAGGAGTACAGAGGGGGTCTGTGATTCTAAAGCTCTATCAATGTTGCTGCCTCTTTAAGAGAAAAAAAAAAGAAAGAAAAATCACAAGACAAAGATTTTCAACAGCATTTGAGTTGAACTGGAATTGGATTTGGAAACATGTATTCATTTTCCTGTTATTCATCCAGATTTTGTTCCTTCCTTCCCTGCTCCCCACCCTCTCCCACCCCTAAGCCCAAAAGCTTTTTTTTTTTTCCCCACCATTCACTGAGCACTTCAAAGTGGGAAGGATGTGCCTTTGAGTGAAACATTGTGCTGGCAAAATGACAGCTCCATTTTCCAGGAGCCCTAACAAAGCCTTTTGATTTGAATGTCAATGCTGTGAGTATGATTAAATGTAAGATTCACTTTTACATTCCCCAGCTGCAAAATAAGTTGTACAGTTCGATTAGTTTGCCATGTGGCTGAGGATACATCCCCTAAAAGTTGCTATGGAGATGCGACTAATGAGAATGGTGTTGGGACTAGGGATGCAGCCCAGTGAATTTCCAAGTACTGAAACTGGAAAGGTTACAGGTTGGGAGGATGATGTAATTGATTTGTCTTTAGAGCCCCCCAGAAATGCTGTGTTTCCACGTGATGCTTGAGCTCTCCAAACTGATATGTGAAAATACGTCTTTCCTTCTTGGAGAAAGAATTAGCCACAGGCAGGGCTTTTAGTCAGTTTCTCTCTTTCTTTCTTTCTCTCTCCTCTGTCTCAAATCATTTGCTGTCCTGTAACATGAATTGGGATCCGGAAAGAATAATCTAGGAAAAATGTCAGAGCCTTATAATTTATCTATTATGGCTGTAGGCCCCGTCCTCTCATTTCGGGTATCTCTTGCTTCTACTAAGGAGAGCTCCATGAGTCCTTGGCAGTGCCCTTTGGCAGCATGTTCCTCTTGGCCCGTTGGCAATTTGAGCAGACACCTGAATGAAGTCAGGGAGCAAGACGTGTACAGCTGGGGGGGAAAATGTTTCCCGTTGATTTCCTGTAGGGTAATTTTCAGAAGGTGTCGTCATTTGTTTTATTTTCTATTTGCTGCCCCTTTCCCCGAGCTTGAATTCCATGGTGATGACTGTTATACTTCCTGTACGGTACCCAGCCTAGAGTTTGGTGGTAGTAGGCATCCACTGTATATTTGTTAATGGAATGATTGCATCTGAATCTGAATCCTGACTCCTGCAGGGGTTTTGGGAACACCACTTTATTTTTGCTAGACACCAGTTCCCTCTTTTGTAAACTGGGGGTGACCAGCCTCCCCTGTATACCTCTGGGGTTGTGGCAGGAAAAAATTCATAGTAGATGTATAGGAGTTTTTTAAATGGTAAAAATAAAAGGGCTTTGTAGAAATTAAAGGGCTTTTCGGTTGGGACGGATGGTGTCTTTTGGATGTGTGGGTTTGTAGAGTAATTTCAGAGCCACACAAAATCCTCTTTTGCACAAGAACTGACTTGAAGGCGTACACAGCACGAGGTTATCAATATACTCATTACCATGGCCCCAGAGAGCCACACTGGCAAGATGTTGCCTTAATCTCTTTTGTAGGCCATCATAAGAATTCATTAAGGTTGGTAGACTGATTTGATGACCTTGGATAATAGGTGTGACAGGAGTGTAAACTTATATTATTAAAACATGAATTGGGTTGTTTTCTGGATGAGTGAAGCAGGCAACGGGGTGAAAGCAATTTCAGAAGGTGCTTTGCAACGGCTGGTGAAGAATGGATGTGGAATTTGGCTATTGTCCATCCGCTTCTTGCCGCAGGAGGGTACAGGCTGTATAGGGAGGCAGGTGAAAAACAGTACTGGGAAAGAAAACAAAACAGTAAGGAGAGCAGGGTTCTGAGCTGACAAGCTGCTTGCTGAGGAACTTTCAGCAGAGCACACTCCTTCCTGAGGTCTCCGTTTCTTCCTGGGACAACAGAAACACTTTCACATCTATTCCACAATAGATTTACAAGCTATCAATTAGAATGACATGGGAAAAATGAAGGAGGTTCTTTGGCCCAATAAGGTAGATAGACTTTGGGTTTAAGATTAAATGAGTTTGCCTTAGGACCACATTTCTGAAAGCTTTTAATAAGTTCCTGTCAGTCTTGTGGGGTAAAAGGCAATGAAAGGCAGATATGTTGTGGGTTTTTAAAATTTTATTATGGATTGAAAAACTTTTTTTGCTCTTAACATCTTGACAGGTAGTGTTCTTTGACTACTTGGGAAATACCAGACCTAAAAGTAGTGTCTTAGGTGACTCTCCATCTGTAAGAGTTGCCCAGGGCAACCTCCTAAGACACTGCTATAATTTCAATGAGATAACATTTTTACACTTATTAGATCAAGTGTTAAAAACAAGCACATAAAGAAGCAAGCAAATCCAGCATGCACACCCCAGAATTCTGCCCTTTAGACAAATCCTTGTGAATTGTCTAAAGGCACTTAAAATCAGCCTGTCCAGAGCCAAATTCAAAATCCTCCTCTTTTGCGTCACATCCGTCCCAGACCTCTTCCTGTGTTCTTTCTCTCAGTAAGTGGCACCATCCCAGCCATCTGGAATAACTTCTTCTCTCTTGTCCTCAGCTCCACATCCTCTCTTAGTGCCCTGTGCCTCTCTAAAACTGATCACATGTCTCCATCTCATACAAGGTAAACGCGGACAGGCAATTCTGGTTTTTATGTTCTAGCACATACATGATCTCATTTAATCCTGGGGGGTGGGGATATTTCTCCCCAGTGACTAGATAAGGATAATGAGGCACAGGAGCTTAAGGAACTTGGCCAAAATCCCACAGCCAGCCTATTCATAGTTAAGCCGAGAGACAGACCCAGCTCTAAAGCACCCTTTTGTGTACGTCATTTCTGCTTCTCTGAGAGCAACTCAAGTCCAAGTTTCCCTGTTGTTCAAATGTGATTTTGAAAAATCCTACCTTGCCTACATTATATAGTATTGATATAAGTATAAAATTCAGGACAGAGATGGATAGCACTTTAGAAATGTAGAAATTGCTATACAAATGCAAAGTCTTATTACTCTACTAGGCTGCAAGATTCAAACAGGCCAGGAGAGAGCTTCTCAATTGGAATAATCTCTGTGATAAGAGCTTTGGACCATCTTTGGAAAGAAAGTATTGAGAGCTCTGTCCATTTCCTTGAATAAGAACTCTTACAAAATGCATGAAAGGCAGGCAACATGAAGCCACTTGAACTGCATTTCTCATTTCTCAGATACGTCAATCCAGAAGCCAAAGCCCAAGTTTAGAGCTTCAAAGCTATTGAATAGCACATAGCTCATCTCTCTCATTTTATAGATGGTGCGACTGAGGCCCACAGCAACCTCAGTCAAGGTCAAAACCATAAGGCAAGTCACAATTCCATGTCTCTCTTTCTTTCTCCGTGACTCCTGAGCTAGGTTGCTTTCCAGAGTTTTTCTTTCACTCCATATGATCTCTAAATTCCTAAAACTGAGACTAAAGGTCTTGTTTGACAGGTAAGAGGCCCCTGGCAGCCTAAGAGGAGAGGGGCCTGTGGACATTTGCCTTGGGAAGAAGGAAAGCTACAGATGGGGCTGGCAGACACAACCATACTCTCTGCACATTCTCTGAGCAGAGCCTTGACGTGTGCTCCCAAGGGCCTGTGAGCCTGGGGGCTCAGAGTGAAAAGAAAATAATATGAGTGAGAGCCTTGGCTAACTGCCTCTCCTCCACCTGGAATGCCCCACCTTCATGCCCAAATGTTCAAGACACAGCCGTCCTTCCAGGTGTGGACTAAATATCATCTGAAGGTTCTATTTTTCCTCCCCAGTATTTACAAATTTGTCTTCTTACTTTATAAAAGCAATACTGCCCTCCACGAGAGGTAAGCAGTATGTACATTTTGGGAACGAACCATGAAAGCCTGCTCACCAGCACCCCAATCCTGCCCTTACAACCCTCCCAACTCACCTTCCCTTCCATATTTCCAGGTTTTCTATGTGCCTCTTCCTTAGTGACCAAAATGCCAGGAAGGGCCAGGTATTAATAAAAATATAGTCAGCCCCCTTATCTGCTTCCACATCCACGGATTCAACCAACTATAGATCAAAATGTCAGAAAAAAATTTCCAGAAAGTTCCAAAAAGCAAAACTTGAATTTGTGTCTCATAGGCAACCATACACTTAGTATTTATATTATATTTATAATTATTTACATAGCATTTACATTGTATTAAATATTATAAGTAATCTAGAGGTGATTTAAAGTATACAGGAGAATGTGCTAAGTTATATGTAAATACTATACCATTTTGTATAAGGGACTTGAGCATCCCATGGATTTTGGTATGGGGGGGGGGCGTTGGTCCTGAAACTAATACCCCGTGGATACTGAGGGATGACAGTGCGTTAAGGAGGCTATATTCTACTTGAGAGTGCATGTCCCGCCTTTGGGGGGCAGCCATGACCCTGTACCAGCTGTTGCTCATGTGTGGCATTGCAGGCCTCCAGCATCGTCAGATGTTTCAGTTTAAGACTAGCCCCAAATCCAGACTTTTTGGGTGAAAACTGACTTCAAGATGTTGGCAATGAATTCTAAGTTTTTTGAAATGCTGCAGAGACCGGATAAAACACCTGTAAGCCAGATGCGGCCCGTAGGTTTACAACCTCTGATTTATTAGCAAATGTACGTAAATGGGGTATACTTTATGCATTGTTCTATGATTGACTTGTTTTTCCTGACTTCGTACTGTTGATAGTGATCTTTCTGTGTCAACTCCCGTAGATCATGTCATACCTTTTAATGGTTCTACAGTATTCCCTGACATGGATGTACTACTATAATTTACCTTTTAGTCATCCTATTGGTAAGCATACAGGTGTTGATACTTTTTCAATATCATAAAGGATTTCAACAAATCTCTTATACGTGAAATATGCATGTGTGAGGACTCTTGAGGATGATCACTGGTTACTTTCTGTCCTGACACTTGCCATCCCGTCTCATTTCTCTCAATGGACGTAGAGATCAGGAACCACATCTCAATCCTTTGTGTACTCCCGTCAGTATGTAATCAAGTATACAGCCCCCGAATGTATGACTAAGTAAATGAGCTAAAAAAATGTCATAACATAAAAGTCAACAAACTTGATTTGTACCTCTGATTTTCTGAGTGACTTTTAGGCAAGCTACTTTCCTTGTTCCAGCCTCTATCTCTCCATCTGCAAAATGGGCCTCAACTTCATTTATTCAACAAATTTCAAATATTTACTGAGTACCTTCTATGTATTAGATATTATGCCAAGTGTGAGCAATACAGCAATGACATGGAAGTTATCTTCTACCAGGTCTGCCCCAAGTTTTCCTTCAGTTCTAACCTTCTTCAATGCTATGATATCCTGCCATGCCTCTCAACCTCAAGTCCTAAGTAGATTTGAAAATGGAAGTAGTGTCACACTCTCCCAGGAGCACGTGCTAAGAGCCTTCCACTGAACATATATACTGTGGGGATTATTAAATGCTATATACTGACAACTGCTAAGGGCAAAATATTCATAAGTAGGTTTTACTGTCGAAACATGTTATGCTTTGTATAATTTCCTCTGTCCTGTGAAAACTCATTATGGACTCTTTTCAAAGAGCGTGGCTTCCACCAGTTAAGGTGATAATAATTGAAAGGCATCGTCTCTTTTTCTTTTTCCTGCTATCAGCTGGGGAAGGTAGGATGTCCCAGCTTTGCTAAATCGTATTCCCCAAGGTCAGAAGGAAGTAAAAATAGGGAAAGTGAAAACAAGTAGGACTTCATACAATGGGGAATAAGGCAATAAACTCATTAACCGTCAAGGAAGGCACTGGGGAGTCAGCATCCTGTCGCAGAAATAAAATCACATTGAAAAGGAAGGCAATACAGTATGATGGTTTAAATCCCTGACTTTTGAACCAACTGTGCTATTTTCTTGGTTTGTGAGATGGTGATAATGCCACCTAACTCACTGGAGTATTGAAATCATTAAAATAAATGTATTAACATTATTATAGTAGATGCAAATGACCTATTGTCTAGTTTTGTTTGTAAATGGACTAGCTTTAAGACCTTGGGAAAGACATTTTCATTCTTGGGGCTTTTGTTGTACCATCTCTAAAAAGGGGAACAAAACCTGCCGTAGCAACTTCCAAGAGCTGTAGTGAGACTCTAAGAAAAAGGGTGAATGACTGCAGCAGCATTTTATGACCTCAGGTGTGAATTAATTAAGCCAATGACTTGAATTACACATTAAAGAGAGCTATGAATTGGAATATTTTCCCAACATTTGAGATTGTTGTCATCCCACAGTTTCATCAGGGCATGAAAATGTAGCATCTGGGCGCGGAGCACGTGACAACTTAATTAGATTCACTTTCTGGTCCATTCACTCTATATATAACATCTACCATGTAGCATGTAGGTGCTAGGAAATACAACAGTGAGTAAAAGGGACTACGACTTTGCTCTGATGGAGTTTAGGGTTTAATGGAGGGCACAGGTACCAATTATCACAAATAATAATCAGAAAATCAAAATGTGCTATGGCAAAAGAAAAAAAAAAGGAATGGAGACCTAATTTCAATTGAGAATTCTGGTTATGCGGAGGGCCCCCGTGTTTTTATTTATTTATTTATTTATTTATTTATTTAGGCTGCATTGGGTCTTTGATGCTGTGTGCGGGTTTTCTCTAGTTGTAGCGAGCAGCGGCTACTCTTTCTTGTGGTGCATGGGCTTCTCATTGTTGCGGAGCATGGGCTTTAGGCGCACAGGTTTAAGTAGTTGCAGCACCATGCCCTAGATTGTGTAGGCTTCAGTAGTTGTGGTGCATGGGCTCAGTAGTTGTGGCTCACTGGGCTCAGTAGTTGCGGTACATGGGCTTAGTTGCTCCGTGGCTTGTGGGATCTTCCTGGACCAGGGATCTAACCGGTGTCCCCTGCATTGGCAGGCAGATTTGTAACCACTGCACCAGGGAAGTCCGGGCCCCCATGTTAAGATGGGGTAAAGATCGCATATAAGTGGTTATTAACCCCTTACAATTACTACCTCATTCCTGATTCTGATTTTATTATATAAGAATCTTCCAGTTACAAGACGATGTATGGAAAAGAGCTCTAATTTTGCATGTAGATAATATATCACTCATTGAGCCCTTATTATGTGCCAAGAGGTATTCAAAGTACTTCACAAGTATTAATATTTACTTCTCGAAAGAATTCTGTTTTTTTAAAATCTCTGTTTCTCAGATGAGGAAACAGGTGAAGGAGTCACAAGTTCAACTTGTAATTCACCTCTTGGAGAGGGTGAAACCTTGAGCAGTGACTCAGAGCCTCATTGCTCTGCTCTGTATAATAAAGGTAAGGGTCACAGTCAGTATTTAGGGTTGGCACAAAGATCACATAGAATAATACATGTGTTTGTATACACTGAAAAAAATTACCATATACTTGTTAGGGGTTATTATGTAGGACTCTATTCAAGGCATAGAGTCACAGGTTCCTGTTGAATGCAGCAAAAACACTGCATAGCAGCGCCACTCTGAATATTTGCAGCACTGTATTTTGTTCATGACTTGTAGTTTGCTAAGCTCAACTTTTTTTTTTTTTTACTCTATAATTATGTCATGGTATTCCTGGATCCTCTTCACACTCTTTTCTGGGATATTTGAAACTGCATTGGTAATTGAAGAGGGCATCCAGCATCATTGATTTTGTGTGTAGAGGAAACTTTTATGGGGGGATGTTTTATGTTACTGTATATCTGATGATTTAACTCCTCCTAAAATATCCCATATATAACTTTGCCCCATAAAAAATAATGGGGCAAGAATCAAGGTAATGAGCATCTAATAGTGCTGACCGTGGGCTAGAGGCTAAAGCAGCAGTCCCTTCCCTGAAGAGCTGATGACAGCAAAACTAAATCCATACCTCCTTAGAAATGGAGCAGAATCAAAATTGATAACAACACTGGTAATATAATTCATGCCATCCCCAGTGATTTTTCTGACATTCTTTCTCGAACATAACACAAAGACCTTCAAGTCTGACATCCCCCAAATTATCCTGGCCTCTCCCAGGGGGTGGTGTGGGGAAAAGAGCATTAGTTAAAGTTTCCCAATTTCACATTTGTTGAGGGAGAAAATCAAGGTGGCATTTCCTGGTTCCCAGTGACTGCAAACTGCAAAAGGGACTTTACAGATATGATTAAGTTAAGGCTATTGAGATGGAAAAATTATCCTGGGTTATTTAGGTGGGCCCAATGTAAGAACTCAGAACATTTTAAGAGGGATACAAGAGGGTCAGAGTGACAGAAGGGGATGTCACAATATAAGTAGAGTTCAGAGTCAAGCAGTCTTGAACCAAGTGATGCAAGCAGCCTCCAGTAGCTGGAAAAGGCAAGGAACAGATTCTCCTCTAGGGCCTCTAGAAGGAACATGGCTTTGCCAACATTTTGATTTTAGCCCTGTAAGACCCGTTTCAGACAACTGACCTCCAGAACTGTCACATCCTGAATTTGCATTATTGCTTTAATCCACCAAATGTGTGGTCATTCTTTGAAGCAGCAGTAGAAAATGAATGCAGGTGGTCTACAGTTACACAGACTGAATTTGAGAGAACAGGCAAGTGAGTGCGGGAGATGCAAAGCCCTTGCTCAGGGAGGTGGAAAAACCTGGTTTACCCTGAACAGTGTTTATGGACTGCAATGCTGCCATCCTTAGGTATGAAAGATCTAGCAAGATCTCTATATACATCGTGTACCAACATTTCTGCCAACTTGCACACTACAAGCTAGCTCTGATCTGCCAAGCAGCTATTCTCCTGGTGTCCTAACTGCTGAAATCAGCAGTTTCCCCCTGTATGTGGCAATATTTTATAAGCACTAGATTTCTTGTCAAGACTTCTTTTGTGTTCTCAACACTTCCAACTATCTGTATAGGCAGAAGTCTGACTGAATCAAAATTAGGAAGATGATCTGGATCCCCTTTAATCCTCTTCATTTTTTCCTCTTCAAGCTTTAAGTTTTTTATTTACACATGGCATTTCTATTCTTAAAAATTTTTTTTTTAAATTGGGGTATAGTTGCTTTACAATGCTGTGTGAGTTTCTGCTGTACAATGAAGAAAATCATCTATACATACACCCGCTGCCTTTTGGATCCCCCTTGCACCACACCCTTAAAAAGTTTTAAACAACATAATACATAAAATAAAACATGAAACGTGCTTTTATACTCCTGCACCAAATCTGCTTTTCATATATGTCATCTCACTCTTTTTGGTACATATTCTGCTTAATTTTTAATCCTTTTCTGAAACTTGTTAATATTATAGGTCTTGTAAAAACCAATTACATTCCATCCACAAAGTAGAGATACCCTATGTTAATTAGTTCCCTATTGATGGACTTGTAAGTTACTTCTGATTTTTCACAATGACATGCAATTTGCAATGTAGCATTATAAACATCTCTGCACTCTACAGGAGTGCTTCAGTAGGACAGAGTTCTACAAATCGGAGAGTTGTACAAGTTCTACAAGTTCTCCATTAAAGGGTAGCATGTTTTAGATGATAGAGTTTACCAACAGGTTTTCCTGATTTACATTCCCATTAACAGTATATGAAAGCACCATTTCTTTTTTTTTTTGGCACACGGGCTTAGTTGCTCCGTGGCATGTGGGATCTTCCTGGAGCAGGGATTGAACCTGTGTCCCCTGCATTGGCAGGAGGATTCTTAACCACTGCGCCACCTAGGAAGCCCGAAAGCACCATTTCTTTATACCCTTAAGATCAAACCTTGGGTGTGATTCATCTTTTTACTGTTTGCCAGTCTGATATGTGAAGAATGCACTCTGCTGTTGCTTTTACGTGCATTTCCCTGGTTAGGAATGAGCTTGAGCATCTCCACATATGTTCATTGGTCATTTATTTTTTTCTTTCTTTGTGAGTGGGATCCATTTTCAGTGGGATCAACAATGAAAAAATAATGACAAGGAATTGTCAGGCAGTGTCAGAGCTGCCAATCAAGGTCCTGCATCGCCAGGCTCAGACTCCAGCACCTTCCTGTGATATTTATACCGCAGTCAAGAACAGCATGCATACCTGAGAAAATGCTGGGTCTATTTTAAACCTGCAGGAGACGAGGAGTATCGATTCCATTGGTGCCCTTATTCTTCTACCACTTTGTCACTTTGTGACGTTTGGCATACGTCTTCTCATTTCCCATTTTGTTTCCCCCTTTATATTATGAAAAACCTGGGGAGGGTGACAGATCTTTTTTTTTTTTTTTTAATCTCAAATATTTAGGTTCAAAAAACATTGATTGAATGAGCACCAATATTCTCCAAGAACCGGCCTTCAGTATAACTATCAAGTCAGCTCATTAGGGCTTTCATAGTCACTGACAGAGACTTAGGGAATATTCTAGGCTACTCTAGGCAGAGCAGCCTATAGAGGGAGGGAATGTGGATTGTATAAGGAACAGAACCATGGCAAGTGGTAAAGTAATATGGAACGAGGCTGGAGGGGACAGTGAGGGTTGGACCATAGAGGTTTTTTACACCATGTTACAGGTCTTGTTCTATTTCCAAAAAGCAAAGAAGAGTCCCTGGGTAGGTGTGGGGTTTTCAACAGGGGGAATACTCCTGTCTAATTTGCCTTGCAAAAACATCATTCTGGCTGCATGACCAAGAATAGATCAATGGCTGACCCAAGAGGATGGACTGCGACTTTTTAGGAGGCTCTTGTCATCAGTCAGACAAGAGAGGGTGGTTGTAGAGAACAGAGAGGTGGTGTTGGAGAGAAGTAGACAGACTAAGAGAGATTTGTCCTTCTTGAGTTTCTTAAACTGGCTGGGGAAGCAGACACATGAAAAGAGAGCATAGACAGCCTAGTATTCTTTTGTTTTTTTTAAATTAATTAATTTATTTTATTGGCTGTGTTGGTTGCTGCACACGGGCTTTCTCTAGTTGCAGCAGAGTAGGGGCTACTCTTCATTGTGGTATGTGGGCTCCTTATTGTGGTGGCCTCTCTTGTTGCAGAGTACGGGCTCTAGGCGCATGGGCTTCAGTAGTTGTGGCATGAGGGCTCAATAGTTGTGGCTCACGGGCTCTAGTGCAGGCTCAATATTTGTGGCATATGGGCTTAGTTGCTCCACGGCATGTGGGATCTTCCTGGAGCAGGGAGCAAACCCGTGCCCCTGCGTTGGCAGGCAGATTCCCAACCACTGCGCCACCTAGAAAGTCCCCGCCTAGTACTCTTAAGCAAATGTCTGATGACTTTTCTCAACTCTAATCCCCCTTAGGGCAAGGACTACTATATTTCTAGCAACTGGTCCAAAGTGAGTGCACAAGGAATATCTCTTCAGTGAAGGAATGGTATGGCTAGAAGAAGGGTTCAGTAAAGCAAGATATCACTACTTGGTGGTGAAGTTTCATAGGAGAGATGAGCTTGATGCTGGTCTTTGAGAGGCCATAAAAGCACTACGATTACCTCACCTAATCCAGCCCAGAAACGCATTCATTTTATACACTTAAAAAAATCAGGCTTGGTGAACAACTCCCCCAAAGTTGTTAATTTAAGAATTGGTAGAACGAGGGACTTCCTGGGTGGTGCAGTAGTTAGGAATCTGCCTGCCAATGCAAGGCAAATGGGTTTGCTCCCCGCTCCAGGAAGATCCCACGTGCCACGGAACAGCTAAGCCCGTACACCACAAATATTGAGCCTGTGCTCTAGAGCCCATGAGCCACAGCTATTGAGCCCATGTGCCGCAACTACTGAAGCCTGCACACCTAGAGCCTGTGCTCTGCAACAAGAGAAGTCACCACAGTGAAGAGCCCATGCACCACAATGAAGAGTAGCCCCCGCTTGCTGCAACTAGAGAAAGCCCCTGTGCAGCAACGAAGACCCAACACAGGCAATAAATAAATAAATAAATAAATAAATTAATTAAAAATAAAAACTGATAGAACTACAATGCTTGAAATAAATGAATCCACTTTAAAAAAAAAAAGAAATTGGCGGAATGAGAGTTGGAACTCTCATCTGGGTCTATGAGGCCTTCCTTCTCTAGCAATATTTTTGGACTTACACAGTAGAATATCTGGGTGAGTCTACCCAGAGGCAGTGATTTTCAAGCAACTTCTAGAGAAAGAACAGGCTCTAGAGGGAGAAGATTTGACTCCTTGGATTCTCATGCTGTTCATTTTAAGGTTTTTAGTTTTTAATTAGTGTTTATTAAATAATTACTACCTGCTTCTCAGATCACTCTCATTTTACACATATCTTATCTAACCACTCTGGCTTAATTAGATAGCTAATATAATTATCCTCATTTTAATTTAGCAAGCTGAGACTCAGAGAGGCTAAATGACATTCAAAACTGAATAAGAAACATGTGGCAGAATCATTATTTGAATCCAGGTTTAACTGCAAAGCCCTCACCCCAAATGGCTACATGATCTGACCTAACGGTCAAGGGTATTTAGGAAGAAAGAGTGTCATTATCTGGACTAAAGATAGTCTCATTATTGTTATATCTAAGTGTGTTTGCCTCTTCTTGTTTCTTATATGACCATAGCATCACATACATGCTCCTCACCCAACTCCCAGAGCTCCCCAAATGCATCCTTCTCTGTAGAAGTTTACTATCCAGAAACAACACAGCATGGTGGTTAAAGGTTATGACTGGGATCTAGTCCTGGTTTTTCAATTCCTAGCTCTGTGACCTCTGTAGGCAAGTTATTTCGCATTTTTGTGCTTGAGTTTCAACATTTGCAACAATACGGGAAAACAGCAAAGCATTCCTCATAAATTTGATGAGAAGTGTTAAGCCCCTGCTACAGGGTAGTCATTCAGTACATGCTAATTATTCCTGCCTCTTAAGGCTGCCCCAATGGCCTTTAGGCATTCATCATACAGAAGATATATATGATTGTCAACTATACATCAAGCACTGTGCTAAGGCTTAAGGATAGAAGGGTGTTCTGGTTATCTATTACTGTATAACAAACCAGCCCTAAGCTGAATGGCTTCAATGACTACATTGTGTAATATCTCATGATGTTGTGGTTCGGGCATTTAGGAAGGGCTGAGCTGGAAAATTCTGTTGGTATTTAGCTGAGTTATTCTGGAGGGTTCAAGTTGGTTTTACTCACATGCCTGGAGCCTTGGTGGGGGCAGCTAGAAGGCTGTGCTCTGTGAGGCTTTCCTGTCTCTCCACATTGCCTCAGGGTCTCCTACACAGTCTCTGGGGTAAGAGAATACAAGGCTGGAAGGTGGTGCAGTCAGGACTTAAACCCAAGTTGGGCGAATCCAGAAACCACCACTCTAGACCAGCCATGTGGCACACTGTTTTAAGATTAAGGCCTCTCTGGCACTATTTCCTGGGTGCATACAACCCCCAGGTCTTATTCACAAGGGGAGTGTGTCACGGTGGTCAGGAAGCCTGAGTTCTGCATGCACTTCAGTCGCTTTCCAGTCACATGATCTAGCACAAGCCACTTCCCTTCTCAGGCCTCCTTGTTGCCCTCTGTGAAATAAAGGCACCTTCTTCTTCTGTTTCTCCTGTTCACTGGGAGGACTGTATTTGTAGCAGAGGTATCACAGGGAGTCAGCCAGGAGACCCCATGCCTAGTCCTGGCTGATCTTACTTACTCTACTCCACTGGACAGCTCTTTCTCCATTTCTGGAACACTGGCCTCATGAAATGGTGTCTTCATGTCCTTTCAACTCAGATTTCAAGGAGAAGATTGGCAAAAACACCATGAACAGTGTGTTAAGCTACAAGAGAGCATTGTCATGATTAGGGTTGCATGTGATGGAATGTGCTGAGTATGTCTTTGTGAAAGGCAGATCTACCTTCTCTAGGGAAGAGCATCCTATACCTGGCCAGGGCTGGGGATACCATCTATAAGCCTGGATCAGAACAAAATCAGATGCCCAAACCAAATGGGACTGCACTGATGATGTTACTCTGGTACCATGGAGTAATCAGCCAACCATCATCCACTAAGCATCATCATACACTACTTGACGTCACAAATGCCAAGCTTTTTAAATGATTGGCTGAACCATTTGGGTAACACGTTGAAAATTAGCCAGAGTAGTCCAAGCCTCAAGGCTAGAACATGAATGATGAAATACATTTGAATCCATTATTATAAACAAGAGATTTTTTTGTTTATCCATTGTAGTATCCGAAGTACCTAAGACAGGGTCTAGCAGACAGTAAGCACGCAAACATTTGTCACTGAATGAAGTGATTAACATTTAATGGAAACATCATTGAGTCCCTACCCATTATCCATGTATTGCGACTCTTTAAATCCTTGCTCAGTAGCAGCAAATACCATTTACAGAAAGCTCCACTTCAAATTATTTTCTCTGCTTAGTTGGTTATATGGAATTGATGCTTGATTGAAGAAGATATCGTATAAGAAATAACTTATATTCTAGGCAAACCAAGGCCATGAGCCAAGAAGCGGCCATCAAGGTTTTGTTGGCCATGAGAGGCAGCCCACAGTGATGCTGCGTGACCTTGAATGCACTTCATCTTTTGAGTCCTCAGTGGATACCTTTGCAGAATTAGAATACGTTTAAAGTTCACGGTAGCTCTAAAAGTCTATGATCTTAAGAAAATTCTTATTTTGCCTACATACAACATGATGTGACAGAGATTAAGTGAGATTCCTTCCGTTCAAGATAAAGTCTGATATAATAACAATGAAAAAAGATATTAGCCTTGGGTTGTTAAGCTCAAGTTTTAGATTTGATTCTTCCATTTGTCTACAAGATTTTAGGCAAGTCTCCTTACCTCCCTGGGCTTTATTATTCTCATTTGTCAAATCACTCACCTAGATGAAAGGTTTTGGGGAAGATAATTAAATAACAGAACTGCCAATGTCTTCTGCCTGTAACAGTTTCCTCCCTCTGTATGGCCCTTTAAAAATAATTTTGCTGAGTCTTCTAAGATTCCTGATGAAGAAACTAAAACCTAGAAAGGAGAATTGATTTATCCAGTGTTAAACAGTAAGTTCATTAAGACCTGGGGCAGAAATTTTAGCTTTTTATTCATTCACTATATTTGGTCAGTGAGCACCTTAATAATAACAGCTGACATTTGGGGACTTAAGCACTGTACTAGGAACTTTACATGAATTAATGTGTAATTCTCAACATAGCCCGAAGCTGTAGGTTTGAGTATTATTCTTGTTTCACAAATGAGGAAACTGAGATTTGGAGAGGGTAAGTGGCTTGCTCAAATTTACATAACTAATAAGTGACAGAGCCAGGAATCAAGCCCAGGAGGATTACCATCTTAACCGCTAACCTATACTGGTCTCTTCCACTGTGCTACGTAGTAGAGATGCATATTAAAACATAATCTGGCACATTCCACAAACTGTTATGTTAGCCTTATTTATAATATAATGAAAGGGGTGCCATAGTAAAGGGGGGTCCAGGCTGCTATGGGATTATATAGAGAATGGAGGGAGGCATGCAACACTGGAGGCTGAGGGAGAGGTTAAGTGGCATTGCAGTGATGGTGAGCCCTTCTTCAAATCCCCTAGACAAAAAGGGGCTTTGAAAGCATAAGTACTAGCCATGACATTATTATTTCCCAACTTCGGCCTGAAAATCTGTAACTCTGGCTCTCCTAGGGTCCCAGTGATGAAATCCATGCCCAAATGGTTTTCACCAGTGTTTTCTGAGATAGAACCAGAGTTTTGGTTTTTCCTCTTGCTGCTTATTTGCCAACAGACATAAGAGCTGCTAAGCCTGTGATGATTTGTTGTGAGGCCATTGGTTGGCTGGTGGAGTGTTTCCCCTACACCATGTCCCCTATATTGTAGACAAAGGGAAAACTTCAGGATGAGCAGCTTTGGAAGCTGACAGATAAGGGACCAGACCCTGTTTGGAGACATTTAAACTTACTTCACAGTTAACACAACATCTGGGGTACATTTTCCTACTTTTATGCCAATTTTTGTGTGTTTCTGCCACACAGTCAGAAGCCAGGATATAAAAAAGAAGGAAAACGGTACAAAAAAATACAGGTAAGTAAGCGCATTCTTCTTTAACACTCCCAGGAGCACTGAGTCTGGCAAGTTTTGAGATAGAGAAAAAAAAAAGTATACCACTATATATAAAGGAAAGGAAATACTATCCCTTTATATTCAAGTACATTAAGCAAAGATGGGAGAGGAAGTTCTGAGCTGAGAGTAGGCAGAACAGTGTTTAGACCAGAATGTGTCGCCAATTGTCCAAGTGGCTTGGAGCCAATCAAACCTCTTCTATGGGTCTATTTCTCACTTATAAAGCACAGTGTTTGTACCAAATGCTCTCTAAGAGTCTCTAGTTCCACAATTATGTCTGTCATCCTCTACACACACAGGGGGATACAGGCAGATACAGAAGACCTGATTTCTGATCTCAGGAAATTGAAATATATTACAAACACAAGACTAATCTTATCTTACCTATTTTAGAGCTAGGATTTCTCTAACCACACTGCTGTGAAAAAGACTGAAACCTTGCTTAAAAACTGAAAATTGTGGTTTTACTTCTAATGCATAGAAAGAAAGTAAATTAATGGATAGCATTGTCAATGTTGAGGATTCCTAGAATAGAAGAGTCCTAGCCCTCTGTTTATACTACATAAACTAATTAAAATGTTATTTGATTTATAAGAAAATGATATGTGACTATTTTGATTTAATATAACATTTTTCATGGTTTTCCATAAATAGCTTAGAATTTTAAGTAGGTAAAAGCTCAGAGGTTAAACCATAAACTTCTTTGTTATGCTCAAATTTGGATTTAGGCTCTCGCATTCTAGCTATGAGTCCTTGAGAAAAATTACTTCAGAATCCACTTCTTCAGCTATAAAATGGGAGTAATAGTATACCTACCTCACATATTTATTGTGGGAATTAACTAAAGACTCAAAACATTTTGCATAGTGTTTGGTAAAATATGCAGTGTGTAAGTATTAGGTATAAGATGGCTAGTATGAAAAAATAACTCAATGAGTTTGAACTGGGCCTTGAAGAAGGAGGAAGATTTAAGCCAGTTAAAATAAGGAAACAAAAATTCCATTTGGCAGTTAAGGCAGATTGCAAAAATAACCCCAATTCTTCATCGCTTCTTGCATTCGTTCCCTTTGTAATTTGACTTTGTAGCCCCTCCCATGAAGAGAGAGTCTATCTCCTTGTCTCTTGAGTATAAAGCTAACTTTGGGATTTGCTTTAGCAAATAATACGTGGTGGAAACAATGTTGTGCAAGTTTCATGCCTAGACCTTACACATTTTTACTCCTTCCCTTGGAACTCTGCCTGAACTATAAGAGCAAGTCCAGCTGGCCAGCTGCAGGATAGAGGTCATGTGCAACAGAGCTGAATCAGCCAAGTTGTCCAAGCTGAGGTCTCAGACATCTAAAAGGCCCACCTAGAACCACCTTACTGACTTTAGCTGACCCCAGATGCCTAAGTGAGCCCTGCCAGTTCAACTCATATCAGCAGAAACATCCAGGAAAACCATAGACTTCTGAATAATAGTAAACAATTGTTGTTTTAGATACTAGGTTAGTTTGTTACACAGCAATAGCTAACAGATACTGTATTGATGGTGGTGGTACCAGAAAAAAAGGAATGGGAAAATAGTTTCAACCAGAGGAGGGGATTAAGTTGAATAAAATAGATGTCACACATTTATGAGCTGGAGAATATTAGGTTTTGTAGCAGAAATAAAGATAAGTTATGAAGTATATTAAAGCAGACACAAAAAGAATCATTTATTATAATTTGTGTGAAAGCAAAAACATTTCTGAGTGAAAATACCATAAATTAGAGTGTAAGGAAAAGGACAAATGATGTTAACAAATGATGTTTAAGATTAATACCCTTAATATAGAGTTTTAAGATATCTATCAAGAAAAATGAAGCCTCCCAAACCCTTTTAAATCAATAAAAAATATTCACATTACCTTAGAGCTGTTGTACATGTTGTTACCAGCCTTCTCCCTTTATCCAGCTACTTTTTATTTATATTTTGAATCTCAGTCACTTCCTCAGGTTGTCTTTCCTGAACCTCCAGGTCCCAATAGGTCCTCCTTGTGTATGTCTCCAAAGCAACCTGCTCTTCTCATTTCATTCATCATTTGTTCCATGTTATCTCCGCTGTGTTATAAATTCCATAAGGCATGAATTGAAACTATTTTGTTCACCAATATAATCCTGGCATCTGAAAAAGTACTGACATAGGGTAGACATTCAATAACTATTTGAAAATAATGAGCCCTTGAATGATGGCTGTGAAACGAAGTCACTCACCAAAAACCAAATGAAAATAAAACAAAAGCATGACTATAAAAAGCCAATACTGATGAACAAAATGTCCAGTCCAGCCACATATGTAATCAAGAAATACAAATGAAAACAAGATATGTCATGTGGCTGAGAAATAAGGGCTAAAATAACAAGGTTCCATGCAAGAGATAAGCGTGTGGCACTAACCTGATTGGCAATTGATGCAAATGTTACAGAAGGCAGTTTAACAAAGTGTTAATTCAAATATTCATACCCTTTAGTAGCAACCGCACTTCCAAAGGGGAAAAAAATCAGATGAAGTCTCAGTATTATGACTGAAGATTGCCATTCATCCTAGTTTTAACAGGAACAACCTATAAGATCAGTAATATTATTGTATTCAGAGTCAGTATAGTTTAAAGCTGGGATGTAGGTTCTGAAATAAAAGAAATAAGTTTTAATCCTGGGTCCATCACTTAGGGTCTGATAATTCAACCTCAGTGACCCTTATGACTTCTTCTGCAATGGTGACAGTGCATTAGTCAGGAAATGTCTGGGTTTTAGGAATTAGTCATTTATCTCATTTTTAAATTGTACATTCACTGCTGTTTGAGGAAGCGGTAGCTTGCATTATTTCAAATTTTCAGTTTGCTTTTCTCTGCTCTTTATGGCTCTAAGCAGCTGAGAACAGTTGGTCTATTCTGTGTGTTAATGTGTTTAAGTGTATCTTAGAACTACAAGAGGCAACAGTGAGTAAGGAATAAGGAAGAGTACTCCACCTCTCTGTATCTCTCTCTCTCTCTCCCCCCCATCTCTCTCTTTTGTTTTTTGCTGCCATGGTTTCCTCTGTTCTGAGCTACTTCTGTTCTCACAAGAAATAGTCTACACTTGAACACTAGGTATTTCTCCCTATAGAAAAAAATAAAAGCAAAAACAAACAAGCTAATGGCTGGGACTGTATTGTAACAAATAGTTTTACTGGGCTGTGTGGCATGTCTAAATTCTTGACAAAAGACAAGACTAAGCCAGTAAAAATAGACAAAAAAATGAGGTGTTCTTGGATATTAGGCTTATAAAATTAACGGACTTGTTCCATCTGTAAGACATGTTAACATTTCGGGAGCCCAGTTTTCTCTTAGAAATGAACTTGAGGTCACAGATTAAGATATCTAGCTATCACTGTTTCACTGTTTCCAGTATTTTGTGATACAATGTATCTGAGTAAATTGCAGGAAGTGTTATGTAATTCATGGTAAATAATCTTAAATAGTTTAATTTTTGGCTCTTTTAAAAAATAATTTGCTTTTTATTTATCAGAGAGTTTAAACTCTGCAACTCAGTGTTTTGTAGGAATAAATATCAAATACCATGGTATACCAATTAGGAAATAACAGAACTATTTTAATTAATTAAGCTAAACTTTTTGGGAATAATTTCCCATTTATAGAAAAATTGTAAAAATGGGAACGAGAATTCCCAAATATATCCCTCATTTTTAATGTCTTACATTACCATGACACATTTTGATCTTGGGTGGCCTTGGCCTGCAGTGACTTGGAGCAGGGTTTCAGTTTCCAGCCAGTAATTGAGGTCGGATCACGGTGGTGAGAGCACTGAATCCTAGTCACTAGACCAGTGGTCAGTGACAAGGCCCTGGCCCTACAGCTTTGCAGAAAAGAATTCCCACAAAGATGGAAAGTAGTGAACAAGTAAAGTATTTATTAGGAAAAAAAAGAGGAGAAAATGTGTGGATAGACACACAGGCGGGCTCAGAGAGAGAGCTGCGCCCTCGTGGCAGTTTGAATCACTTTTATGGGGCATTTCTTTCGTGTTTTCTTTGACCAGTCATTTTGATTTGTCTGTTCAAAGTCCATATTTAACACGGGGCAGGGGAGGGGGGTGAAGGGGTAGCTGGGACGAAGTGAGAGAGTAGCACTGACATATACACACTACCAAATGTAAAATAGATAGCTAGTGGGAAGCTGCTGCATAACACAGGGAAATCAACTCAATGATCGGTGATGTCTTAGAGGGCTGGGATAGGGAGGGTGGGAGGGAGATGTGGGACGGAAGGGATATGGGGATATATGTATAAATACAACTGATTCACTTTGGTGTACAGCAAAAACTGGCACAATAGTGTAAAGCAATTATATTCCAATTGCTTTTTAAAAAACAAAACAAACAAAAAATCAAAGTCCATATTTGGTGTATCTCAGGATTTTCCCATGTGTGCACATTCATCTCTTAGCCGAGATGGATTCCACCAAAAAGGCCTATGGGTAGGTTTGGCCACTTGGCATCACTCCCTTTTGACCTCCAAGGAGGCTTTCTGCTCATGTGTAGTTGGGGGAGGTCTGCTGACTTTGAGAATGAGGAATATGTGGTCTCTTATCTTCTACCTGGGCAGGGCCCCAGCCTCCTCTCCCAATCGTCTTGTTATTCCTGTCTCAGAGTATCAGTCCACAGGGAATGAACTCAGACCGCTTGCCCTGGGGGCCCATCTGTTTCCTGCCTCAATTTGTCAAAACAGAAACTGACATTAACTATTAACTATGGTAGAGACTTTATCTGGATTGTCACCATTTTGCATTGGTGCCTTTTTGTGTTCTAGGATCCAGTCCAGTGCAGTCACCATGCTGCATTTTGTTGTCATCTCCTCAGTCTCCTCTGATCCATGCCAGTTTCGAAGTGTTTTGTTGCTTCTCATGGCTTTGACGGTCTTAAGGAATACTGGCCACATGCCCTGTAAAATATTCCTCAGTCCAGGTGTGTCCCATGTTTCTCTCAGGATTAGACTGAGGTTATACATTTGTGGAAAGAATACCACAGAAATGAAGTGTCCTTGTTATCGCATATCATAGGGTGCATGATATGGATGTACCATGCTATGAAGATGGGTGTATAAAATGTCTCTTGGAGACCCTGCTTTCGATTCTTTTGGGCTTATCTCCAGAAGTGGCATTGTTGGATCATATGGAAACTCTCTTTGTTTTTATTCTTTGAGGAACCTCCATACTGTCTTCCACAGCGGCTATACCGTTTTACATTACTAGCAGCAGTGCACAAGCATTCCATCTTCTCCACATCCTTGCCAACACTTTTATTTGTTTTGACAATAGCCATCCTAACAGTGTGAGGTGGTATCTGGTGGTTTTGCTTTGCATTTCCCTAACAATTAGTAATGTTGAGCATCTTTCCATGTGTTTATTAGTCACTTATATGTCTTATTTGGAGAAATGTCTTGTCAAGGCCTTTGCCCATTTTGGAATTGGGTTGTTTGTTTATTTGTTGTTGAGTTTTGGGCATTCTCTATGTATTCTGGATATTAATTCCTTATCAGACATATGATTTGAAATATTTTCTTCTACTCTTTATTACTCTGTTGACAGTATCTTGTGATGCACATTTGAAAAATGTATGAAGTCCAATTTGTCTATTTTTTATTTTGCTGCCTGTGACTTTGGTGTCATATGCAAGAAATCATTGTCAAATCCCATGTCATAAAGTTTTTGCCCTGTGTATTCTTCTAAGAGTTTTATAGTTTTAGATCTTACATTCATATCTTTGATCCATTTTGAGTTAATTTTTTATATGGTGTTAGGTAAGGGTCTGACTTCATTCCTTTGCATGTGAATATCTAGTTTTCCCAGCACAATTTATTGATGAAACTCTCCTTTTCCCATTGAATGATCTTGGCACCCTTGTCAAAAATCACTGGATCACTGGACTATATATGTAATGGTTCATTTCTGGGTTCTCTAATCTATTCCATAAGTCTACATGTTCATATTTATGCCAGTACCACCTTGTTTTGTTTGTGGTAGATTTGCAGTAAGTTAGAAATCAAGAAAGTGTGAGGGCTTCAGCCTCTTCTTTCTCAAGATTGTTTTGGCTATTTAAGGTCTCTTAAGATTCCACTGGAATTTTAGCATGGGTTTTCTATTTTTGCAAAAAAGTTCACTGGAATTTTGATAAGGTTTGCAATGAATCTTTAAATGGCTTTGGGTAATATTGACATCTTAACAATATGAAGTCTTCCAATCCAAGAACATGGAATGCATTTCCATTTATTTATGTGTTCTTTAATTTCTTTCAAAAATATTTTGTAGTTTTCATTGTTCAAGTCTTTCATCCCCCCACCAAGTTAATTCCCAAGTATTTTATTTTTAATGTGCTATTGTAAATGGAATTATTTTCTTAATTTCTTTTTCAGATTGTTTACTGTTAGCATGTAGAAATGGAACTAATTTTTTTTATTAAAGTAAAATTGATTTACAATGCTGTAATTAATTATTGCTGTATAGAAAAGTGATTCAGTTATACATGTATATACATTATTTTTTATATTCTTTTCCATTATGGTTTATCATAGGATATTGAATATAGTTCTCTGTGCTATACAGTAGAACCTTGTTGTTTTTCCATTCTATACATAAAAGCTTGTATCTGCTAAACCTAACCTCCCACTCCATCCCTCCCCCAACTCTCTCCTCCTTGGCAACCACCAGTCTGTTCTTTATGTCTGTGATTCTGTTTCTGTTTCATAGATAAGCTCGTTTGTGTCATATTTTAGATTCTACATATAAGTGATATCATATGGTATTTGTCTTTCTCTTTCTGACTTACTTCACTTAGTATGATAATCTCTGGTTGCATCCATGTGGCTGCAAATGGCATTATTTCATTCTTTTTTATGGTTGAGTAGTATTCCATTGTATATATATACCACATCTTCTTTATTCATCCATCTGTCAGTGGACATTTAAGTTGTTTCCATGTCTTGGTTATTGTAAACAGTGCTTCTATGAACATAGAGGTGCATGTATTTTGTTAATTAGAGTTTTTTCTGGATATATGCCCAGGAATGAGATTGTTGGACTATATGGTAACTCTATTTTTAGATTTCTGGGGAACCTCCATACCGTTTTTCCCAGTGGCTTCACAACCTTACATTTCCATCAACAGTGTAGGAGGGTTCCCTTTTCTCCACATCCTCTCTAGCATTTGTTATTTATAGACTACTTTTTTAAGCTCTTTATTGGAATATAATTGCTTTACACTCTTGCACCAGCTTTTGAGGTACACCAAAGTGAATCAGCTGTATTTATACATATATCCCCATATCCCCTCCCTCCTGTGACTCGCTCCCACCCTCCCTGTCCTGGCCCTCGAAGGCATCACCCATCATCGAGTTGATCTACCTTTGTTATACAGCAACTTCCCACTAGCTATCTATTTTACAGTTGATAGTGTATATATGTCTATGCTACTCTCTCACTTCATCCCAGCTTCCCCTTCACCCCCCCGCCCCCCCAACCCCGTGTCCTCCAATCCACTCTCTGCATCTGCATCCTTATTCTTGCCCTGTCACTGGGTTCATCAGTACCATTTTTTTTTTTTTAGATGCCTTATATATGAGTTAGTATACAGTATTTGTTTTTCTCTTTCTGGCTTACTTCACTCTGTATGACAGACTCTAGTTCTATCCACCTCATTACATATAGCTCCATTTCACTCCTTTTTATGGCCGTGTAATTTTCCACTTTATATATGTGCCACATCTTCTTCATCCATTCATCTGTTGATGAATGAGCATTTAGGTTGCTTCCATGTCCTGGCTATTGTAAAGAGTGCTGCAGTGAACATTATGGTACATGTTTCTTTTTGGATTATGGTTTTCCCTGGGGATATGTCCAGAGGTGGGATTACTGGATCATATGGTAGTTCTATTTTTAGTTTTTTAAGGAACCTCCAAACTACTTTCCATAGTGGCTGTACCAGCTTACATTCCCACCAACAGTGCATGAGAGTTCCCTTTTCTCCACACCCTCTCCAACATTTATTGTTTCTACATGTTTTGATGATGGCCATTCTGACTGGTGTGAGGTGATGCTTCATTGTGGCTTTGACTTGCATTTCTCTGATGATTAGTGATGTTGAGCATCTTTTCATGTGTTTGTTGGCCATCTGTATGTCTTCTTTGGCGAAATGTCTATTTAGGACTTCCGCCCATTTGTGGATTGGGTTATTTGCTTTTTTGGTACAAAGCTGCGTGAGCTGCTTGTATATTTTGAAGATTAATCCTTTGTCCATTGCTTCATTGGCAAGTATTTTCCCTCATTCTGAGGGTTGCCTTCTTGTCTTGTTTATGGTTTCTTTCGTTGTGCAAAAGCTTTTAAGTTTCATTAGGTCCCATTTGTTTATTCTTGATTTTATTTCCATTATTCTAGGAGGTGGGTCAAAAAGCATCTTGCTTTGATGTATGTCATAGAGTGTTCTGCCTATGTTTTCCTCTAGGAGTTTCATAGTGTCTGACCTTACATGTAGGTCTTTAATCCATTTGGAGTTTATTTTTGTGTATGGTGTTAGGAAATGTTCTAATTTCATTCTTTTACATGTTGCTGTCCAATTTTCCAAGCACCACTTATTGAAGAGGCTGTCTTTTTTCCATTGTATATTCTTGCCTCCTTTGTCAAAGATAAGGTGCCCATATGTGTTTGGGCTTACCTCTGAGTTCTCTATTCTATTCCATTGATCTACCTTTCTATTTTTGTGCCAGTACTATACTGTCTTGATCACTGTGGCCTTGTGGTATAGTTTGAAGTCAGGAAGCCTGATTCCACCAACTCCATCTTTCCTTCTCAAGATTGCTTTGGCTATTCGGGGTCTTTTGCATTTCCATACAAATCATAAGATATCTCATTCTAGTTCTGTTGAAAATGCTGTTGGTGATTTGATAGGAATTGTGTTGAATCTGTAAATTGTTCTGGGTAGTGCAGTCATTTTCACAATGTTGATTCTTCCACTCCAAGAACATTGTATGTCTCTCCATCTGTTTGTGTCGTCTTTGATTTCTTTCATCAGTGTCTTACAGTTTTCTGCATACAGATCTTTTGCCTCCTTAGGCAGGTTTATTCCTAGGTATTTTATCTTTTGTTGCAATGGTAAATGGGAGAGTTTCCTTAATTTCTCTTTCTGCTTTTTTGTTGTTAATGTATAGGAATGCAAGAGATTTCTGTGCATTAATTTTTTATCCTGAAACTTTACTAAATACATCGATTAGTGCTAGCAGTTTTCTGGTAGAGTCTTTAGAGTTTTATATGTATAATATCATGTCATCTGCAAAGAGTGACAATTTTACTTCTTCTTTTCCAATTTGGATTCCTTTTATTTCTTTTTCTTCTCTGATTGCTGTGGCTAAAACTTCCAAAACTATGTTGAATAGTAACGGTGAGAGTGGGCACCATTGTCTTGTTCCTGTTCTTAGAGGGAATGCTTTCAGTTTTTCACCATTTAGAATGATGCTGGCTTTTGGTTTCTCATATATGGCTTTTATTATGTTGAGGTAGTTTCCTTCTATGCCCATTTTCTGCAGAGTTTTTATCATAAATGGATGTTGAATTTTGTCAAAAGCTTTTTCTGCATCTATTGAGATGATCACATGGTTTTTATCCTTCAATTTGTTGATATGATGTATCACATTGATTGATTTGCATATATTGAAGAATCCTTGCATCTGACATATAAACCCTACTGGATCATGGTGTATGATCTGTTTAATGTGCTGTTGGAATCTGTTAGCTAGTATTTTCTTGAGGATTTTTGCATCTATATTCATCAGTGATATTGGCCTATAATTTTCTTTTGTTGTGACATCTTTGCCTGGTTTTGGTATCAGGGTGATGGTGGCCTCGTAGAATGAGTTTGGGAGTGTTCCTCCTGCTATGTTTTGGAAGAGTTTGAGAAGGATAGGTATTAGCTCTTCTCTAAATAATTGATAGGAATCACCTGTGAATCCATCTTGCCCTGGGCTTTTGTTTGTTGGGAGATTTTTAATCACTGCCTCAATTTCCATTCTTGTGATTGGTCTGTTCATAGTTTCTATTTCTTCCTGGTTCAGTCTTGGAGGATTGTATTTTTCTAAGAATGTATCCATTTCTTCCAGGTTATCCAATTTATTGGCATATAGTTTCTTGTAGTAGTCTCTCATGATCTTTTGTATTTCTGTGGTGTCTGTTGTTACTTTTCCTTTTTCATTTCAAATTCTGTTTATTTGCTTCTTCTGCCTTTTTTTTCTGATGAGTCTGCCTAATGGTTTATCAATTTTGTTTATCTTCTCAAAGAACCAGCTTTTAGTTTTATTGATCTTTGTTGTTATTTACTTCATTCCTTTTTCATTTATTTCTGATCTGACCCTTATGATTTCTTTCCTTCTGCTCACTTTGGGGTTTCTTTGTTCTTCTTTCTCTAATTGTTTTAGGTGTAAGGTTTAGGTTGTTTATTTGATATTTTTCTTGTTTCTTGAGGTAAGACTGTATTACTATAACTTTCCTCCTAGAACTGCTTTTGCTGCATCCCATAGGTTTTGGATTGTTGTGTTTTCATTTTTGTTTGTTCCTAGATATTTTTTGATCTCCTCTTTGATTTCTTTAGTGATTCCTTGGTTGTTTAAGAGTGAATTGTTTAGCCTCCATGTGTTTGTATTTTTTATAGTTTTTTTCCTGTAATTGATATCTAGTCTCGTGACATTGTGGTCAGAGAAGATGCTTGATATGATTTCAATTTTCTTGAATTTATCGAGGCTTGATTTGTGACCCAAGATGTGATCTGTCCTGGAAAATGTCCTATGTGCACTTGAGAAGAAAGTGTATCCTGTAGTTTTTGGATGGAATGTCCTATAAATATCAATTAAGTCAAGATGGTCTAATGTGTCATTTAAAGCTTGAGTTTCAAGCGAGAGAGTAGCACAGACATATATATACTACCAACTGTAAAATAGATAGTCAGTGGGAAGTTGTTATATAACAAAGGGAGTCCAACTTGAGGATGGAAGATGCCTTAGAGGACTGGGGCAGGGAGGGTGGGGGGGACTCGAGGGGGGGGGGAGTCAAGGAAGGGAGGGAATATGGGGATATGTGTATAAAAACAGGTGATTGAACTTGGTGTACCCCCCAAAAATAATAAATAAATAAATAAAATTTAAAAAAAAAGGTCAAAAAAAAATAAAGCTTGAGTTTCCTTATTTATTTTCTGTTTGGATGATCTGTCCTTTGATGTAAGTGGGATGTGAAAGTCTCCTACTATTATTGTGTTCCTGTCAATTTCCCCTTTTATGGCTGTTAGCATTTGCCTTATGTATTGAGGTGCTCCTATGTTGGGTGCATAGATATTTACAATTGTGATATGGTCTTCTTGGATGGATCCCTTGATCATTATGTAGTGTCCTTCCTGTCTCTTGTAATAGTCTTTACTTTAAAGTCTAATTTGTCTGATATGAGTATTGCTATTCCAGCTTTCTTTTGACTTCCATTTGCATGGAATAACTTTTTCCATCTCTTTACTTCAGTCTATGTGCATCCCTTGGTCTGAAGTGGGTTTCTTGTAGGCAGCAAATAGAAGGGTCTTGTTATTGTATCCATTCAGCCCGTCTTTGTCTTTTGGTTGGAGCATTTAATCCATTTACATTTAAAGTGATTATTGACATGTGTGTTCCTATTACCATTTTCTTAATTGTTTTGGGTTTGTTTTTGTAGGTCTTTTCCTTCTCTTGCATTTCCTACTTAGAAAAGTTCCTTTAGCACTTGTTGTAAGGCTGGTTTGGTGCTGCTGAATTCTCTTAACTTTTACTTGTCTGTAGAGCTTTTGATTTCTCCAAAGCTTTTGATTTCTCTCTTGAATCTATATGAGATTCTTGCTGGGTAGAGTATTCTTAGCTGTGGGTTTTTCCCTTTCAGAACTTCCAGTATATCCTGCTTTCTGGCCTGCAGAGTTTCTGCAGAAAGATCAGCTGTTATCCTTATGGGTTTTTCCTTATATGTTATGTGTTGCTTTTCTCTTGCTGCTTTTAATATTTTTTCTTTGTGTTTAATTTTCATTAGTTTGATTAACATGTGCCTCAGTGTATTTCTCCTTGGGTTTATTCTGTATGGGACTCTCTGTGCTTCTTGGACTTGGTTAATTATTTCTTTTCCCATGTTGGGGAAGTTTTCCACTATAATCTTTTGAAGTATTTTCTCAGACCCTTTCTTTTTTTCTTCTTCTGGCATGCCTATGATTTGAATGTTGGTGTGCTTAATGTTTTCACCAAGGTCTCTGAGACTGTCTTCCATTCTTTTTATTCTTTTTTCCCTTTCCTGCTCTGTAGCAGTTATTTCCCCCATTCTACCTTCCAACTCTCTTATTCATTCTTCTGCCTCAGTTATTCTTCTGTTTATACCATCTAGAGTATTTTAATTTCATTTATTTTGTTGTCCATTACTGTTTGTTTGCCCTGTAGTTCTTCTGAGTCCTTATTAACTGTTTCTTGTATTTTCTGTATTTTTTTATCAAGATTTTGGATCATGTTTACTCTCATTACTGTGAATTCTTTTCCAGGAAAATTTCCTATTTCCTCTTCATTTATTTGGTCTTCTGCATTTTTTTCCTGCTCCTTTGCCTGCATGGTGTTTCTGTGTTTTCTCATTTTGTCTACTTTATAGGATTTGCTGTCTCCTTTCCCTATGGTGCCTAGTAGTAATTCCCCTTGTTTTTGCCCTCTGACTCCTGTCGTGAGGTTTGTCCAGTGTCTTGAGTAGGCTTCCTGGTAGGGGTTGTGGTGTCTGCTTTCTAATGTGTGGCTCTGTGTCTTTTCTCTCTGATGAGCAGGGCCGTGTCAGGAGGTGCGTTTTAGGGTATCTGTGAGGTTAATATGGCTTTAGATAGTCTGTGTGCTGATGGGTGGGTTTGTGTTCCTGTCTTGTGTGTAGTTTGGTGTGAGGTGTCCAGTACTGAAAGTTGCAGACAGTTGGATGAAGCCAGGTCTTAGATTCTGATACAGGGCTCTGTGACCGTTTTCTGCAGTTAATCTTCCCTATGTCTGAGGACTCCCTAGTAGTCTAGCATCCTGGATTCAGTGCTCCCTCTCCAGAGCCTCCTACTTGACTTCTGATGGAGTAATCCAGACTTCAGAGGCTGCTTGTCCTGGCAATAAAGGGGTTTAAAGAAGACTGTCTAAGCCCCAAACTAATGGCAGAGTGTTGAGTCAAACAAATACTAAGTCAAGGAAACACATACATGTATGACACACAAATACTGAATCGAATAGAATATAAGTCACTAGAAAGACCTGAGAGAAGAACCCCAGTATGCCATCAGACAATGAAAGAGAAAACCAACAGAAATTCAAAACCAAAACGAACAAAGAAAACAGAAAACAAAAACCACACACACACAAACACAAATCCAGTGAGATTTTGAAAGCTAGGATCAAATATACTAAAGAGCAAGACAGACTGAAGATTCTCAGAATGAAATCAAACAATTATACTTAGAACTAAGATAAAGACAAAACCTAATAATAAAAACTGAAGCAGTATGTCATCTGAAGAATAAAGCAGGGAAACAGAAGACCAATAATATTGCTTATGAGTATGTTAAGATAAAAGAAATTAAGAAAGGATAGAAGACAGGACAACAGAAGAGCATAGTGTGACTGGAAATATGAAATGAAAAAGAGAGAAATATAAGTGTACAAAAGATAGAGATGAAAAGAATGTAGGAGAGATACAATCAGCACTACAAAAAATTATTTAGAAATAGAAATATATAAAAAGGCTGAAAATAAAAGTAGAATAAAAAATGTTATAAAATGTGTAGATCCCTTAGGACTGAGATCGTAATTACAACAACAACAACAGCAACAACAACAACAAAACACAAAAAACTAAAACTGACCCCAGAATGGACCAGATGAACAGAATTAATAATAATATTTCTGTTTCCTTGGGATCTCAGCTGTAAGTGTCCTTCTACCCACTTTGGGCTTTTTGTATTACTCTGCAACCAGCAGAGATTCTTTTATTGTTCGTCTCTAAGTGCCAGTGTGTGGGGATAGAGAGGGTACAATATTGGCTTCTTCCCCTGGGAGTGACTGAGAAGTGGTGCCCTGCCTGCGTCATGGCGGCTCAGTCAGCCATGATGGTGCCTGTTGCAGAGGGACACTGGCAGCTCAGGCATAAATAAAATGTCTCCAGAGCTGGGCCACTCTGCAAACTTTTGGGTCTTGGCTGCAGGCACTCTAGGCCAGCCCCACCCGGGGGCCTTTGTTATCCCTGAGTGATTAGCCAGGCCCAGAGGGTCCTTCATTTGTATGTCGCAGGTGTGGAGAGAGAGGCTACACCCGTGGCTCCTCCCCCATGCTTGTGAGTCAGCAGTAATGAGCCACCGCCATGGCTGCCCAGCTTTCCACGGTAGGAATTCTCCACTGCGGATTTCTTCCCTGCTGTCCTCTTAGTCCATCTCCCCACTGCCAACAATGTTTCTCACCCTGAATCGGTTCTCCAGTTCCCATGTTCCAGCTTCCAGACCCCCTGTTCAGCTGTGAACCGATGTCTCAGTCCAGACATGCTGAGCCATGGTATAGACCCTCCATGTGTTTCTCACTCTTTCCTGTCTGCCACAGCTCAGCTGCTTCACCCTCTTTGAACAGTCCCAAATGCCTCCCTTCTAACCCAGGAAGATTCCCCATTGGAGACAGGGTTTCCCCAGCAGATAAAGGATGTTTCCCCAAATTCGGCAATCTCCCCTCTCTTTCAAATCCCCCTGCTCTAGGGTGTGGGACCCGTCCCTTTTCTTTCTTCTCCTCCTCTTTCTCCTTTTTCCCCCCCCTCTGTCCTACCCAGTTATGTCAGGATCTTTTCAGCCCTTTCTGGTGTCCAAGGTCATTTGCTGGTGTTCAGCTGGTTCTCTGTGGGAATTATTGTATCTTTTGGTGTATTCCTGATGCCTCTGTGGAGAGGGATGCATTCCACATCCTTCTACTTTCACCACCATCTTTCTTCTCCTATTTGTAAACTTTTTAATGATGACCCTTCTGACCAGTAGGAGGTGGTACCTCATTGTAATTTTAATTTGCCTTTCTCTAATAATTAGTGATGTTGAGCATCTTTTCATATGCCTATTGACTGTCTGTATGTCTTCTTTGGAGAAATGTCTAGTTAGGTCTTCTGCTTATTTTTCAATTGGGTTATGTGTTTTTTGTTGTTGAGTTCTGTGAGCTGTTTGTATGTTTTGGAAGTTAAGCCCTTGTTGTTTGCATCATTTGCTAATATTTTCTTACATTCTGTAGGTTGTCTTTTCATTTTGTTTATGGTTTCCTTTGCTATGCAAAAGCTTGTAAGTTTGATTAGGCCCCTTTTGTTTATTTTTGTTTTTATTTCTATTGCCATGGTAGATTGACCTAAGAAAACATTGTGGTACCATTTATGTCAAAGAATGTTTTGCGTATGATCTCTTCTAGGAGTTTTATGGAGTCATGTCTTAAGTTTAAGTCTTTAAGCCATTTTGAGTTTATTTTTGTGTATATTGAGAGGGTGTATTGTAACTCATTGATTTATATGTGGCTGTCCAACTTTCCCAGCATCACTTGCTGAAGAAACTTTTTCCCATTGTATATTTTTGCCTCCTTTGTTGAAGATTAACTGACCATAATTGTGTGGGTTTATTTCTAGGCTCCCTATTCTGTTCCACTGATCCACATGTCTGTTTTTGTGTCAATACCACACTATTTTGATTACCATAGCTTTGTAGTATTGTCTGAAGTCTAGGAGGGTTATGTCCCCTGCTTTGTTCTTCTTCTTCAGGGTTGCTTTGGCAATTCTGGGTCTTTTATGATTCCATGTGAATTTTAGGATTATTTGTTCTAGCTCTGTGAAAAATGTGCTGGGTAATTTGATAAGGATCACATTAAATCTGTAGATTGCTTTGAGTAGTATGACCATTTTAACAATATTAATTCCTCCAATCTAAGAGCATGGGATATCTTTCCAATTTTTGGAAACATCTTCAGTTTCCTTTATGAATGTTTTATAGTTCTCAACGTATAAGTCTTCACCTCATTGGTCAGGTTTATTCCAAAGTATTTTATTTTGGGGGGGTGCAATTTTCAGAGTTATTTTTTTTTTTTCTCTACATTCCCTTTCTGATAGTTCATTGTTGGTGCAAAGAAATGCAACTGATTTCTGTATGTTAGTCTTGTATCCTGCTACCTTTCTGAATTTGTTTATCAGTTCTAGTAGTTTTTGTGTGGAATCTCTAGGGTTTTCTATATATAGTATCATATTATCTGCATATAATGACAATATTACCTCTTCCCTTCCAATTTGGATACATTTTATTTCTTTTTCTTGTCTGATTGTTGTGGTTAGGATTTCCAATTCTATGTTGAATAGTAGAGGTGAGACTGAGCATCCTTGTCTTGGTCCAGGTTTTAGCAGGAAGGCTTTCAACTTTTCACCATTGAGTATTATATTGGCTGTGGGTTTGTCATAAGCAGCTTTTATTATCTTGAAATATGTTTGCCCTACACCTGCTTTGGTAAGAGTTTTTATCATGAATAAGTATTGGATATGGAACTGATTTTTGTATGTTGATTGTTTCCTGCTACTTTGTCATTAAGTAATTTTAACCATTTTCATGTGTATGTTGACACTTTAGGATTTTCTTCATAAAAGATTGTATCACTCACAAAGGGATAATTTTACTTTTCTTTCTGATTTAGATGCCCTTTCTTTCTTTTCCTTCCTTCATATCTCTGGATAGAGCTTCCAGTACTATGTGAAATATAAATGGAAAAAGTAAGCATTGTTGCCTTGTCCTTGATCTTAGAGGAAAAGCTTTCAGTCTTTCACCATTGAGTATGATGTTCACTGTGTTTTTTTCATATATGGTTTTTATTATATTGAGGTAGTGTTAGTCTATTCCTAGTTTGTTGAGTGTTTGTATCATGAAAGTGTGTTGAATTTTAGTCAAATGCTTTTTCTGCATCAATTGAGGTGATCAAGTTGTTTTCTCCTTCATTCTGTTACTGTGGTATATTACATTGAGCAATTTACATATGTTGAACCATCCTTCTGTTCTAGAAATAAATCCCGTTTACTCATAGCATGTAATCCTTTTCATATGCTACTGAATTGAGTTTGCTAGTTTTTTGTTGAAGTGTTTTTGCGTCAGTGTTCATAAGTAATATTGGACTATAGTGTTTTTGTCTGACTTTGGTACAAAGGTAATACTGGCCTCAAAGAATGAGTTAGGAAGTTTTCCTTCTTCAATATTTTTAGAAAAGTTTGAGAAGGATTGGTATAACTTCTTAAATATTTGATGGAATTCACCAGTGAAGCCATCAGATCCAGGGCTTTTCTTTGTCAGGAGATTTTTGATTATAGACTCAAATCTCCTTACTAGGTTTAGGTCTATTCAGATTCTCTATCTCTTTATTATTTATTCTTGGTAGGTTTTATGTTTTAAGGAATATGTCCATTTCATCTAGGTTATCCCATTTATTGACATACAACTGTTCATGATACTCTTTTACAATCCTTTTTATTTCTGTAGAATAAGTAGTAATGTCCCCACTTATATTTCTCTTTTCAGTAATTTGAAACTTCTCTTTTTTCTTAGTCTGTTTAGTTAAAATTTTGTCTTTTTTTGATCTTTTCAAAGAATCAATTTTTGTTTCCATTGATTTTCTCTGTTGTTTTCCTATTCTCTCTTGTACTTATATTTACTCTAGTCTTTATTATAATTCCCTCTCCTCTGTTGGCTTTGGGTTTAGTTTGTTGTTCTTTTTTTAATTACTTAAAGTTTCTTTTTTTATTAATAATTTGAAATCTTTTTTTCCCCACTGTCAGCATTTGTAGCTATAAATCTCCCCCTTAACACTGTATTTGCTGAATCTCATTAGTTTTGGTATGTTGAATTTTACTTTTCATTCATTTCTAAGTAGTTTCATATTTACATTGTGGTTTCTTTTTTGATCCATTGGTTGCTTAATTTCTACAAATTTGTGAATTTTCCAGTTTTCTTTCTATTATTTATTTTAATTTTTCTCCAGTTGTGATAAGGGATGATACTTTGTATGATATTTACCTTTTTTAATGTATTGAGACTTAATTTGTGGCCTAACATATGGTCTATCTCATGTGTATTGAGAAGAGTGTGTATTCTGTTGTTGGTTAAATTTTTCTGTATATGACTTTAGATCTAGTTGGTTTACTATGTTGTTCAGGTTTTCTATTTCCTTACTTATCTTCTACCTGGCTGTTCTATCCATTATTGAGAGTGGGGAATTGATGTCTTCAGCTATTATTATGGAACTACCTTTATCCCTTAAAGTCTATCTATTTTTGCTTCATATAATTTGATGGTCTGTTATTGTAAATGCTTATAATTTTATATCTTCTTGTTGTTTTGAGTCTTTTATTAATATATAATATTCTTCTTTGTCTCTTGTAAACTTTTTTATTTAAAGTCTATTTTGTCTGATATTAGTATAGCCTCCTCTGTCCTCTCTTTTGGATATTATTTGCCTAAAATATCTTTTACCATCCTCAACTTTCAACCTTTTTTGTGTCTTTGGTTCTAAAGTGAGTCTCTTGTAGACAAGATATAGTTGGACAATTTTTTAATCCATTCTGCCAATATCATTTTTTCTTGTTTAACACTAATTTATCCCACACTGGTTTTTTGGCTTTTTTTTGCCTCAAATTGCTATTTCTTTACTCTTTCACCTACAGACCTTTCCTCTTTCATCCACAGACCTTAACCTAAGTAATATATTTTTATTCTTGATAGTCTTTTATTGAACATCCATTGTGGTGTGTTGAGAGAAACACTTTTTCCTCTTTTTTGTAACTCACAAGCACAGTGCAGGGTGCACTAGCATCCTCTCAGTCAGCGTCATCCATGTCAGCAGACTTTAGTCAGCGCTTGCTGCCTGGTAGGCTATTTTCCTAGATGTTCCATGTATTAACTCCTCTTTCTCATGGTAAAGTTGAGAAGGAGAATGCTCATTATCCTGAATTTAGGATAAGAAAATGAGTTACAGAGAGGCTAAGTGATATTCCTGGACCACAGAGATGGAAGTGGTTGTCTGACCCCCAACTGGACAATCTCTGGCTCTACATTGGAGAGTCTAATCCATTTATATTTAGAGTAATTACTGATAAAGAGGAACTTACTTCTGTTGTATTTTCTTTGCCTTAAACTTGGATCAGAATTTATGATTTTTTAAACATGACTTCCTTGGGATGCTTAATTCCTACCATTCATTCATACTCTTAAGTAATTATCATGTATCATGCATTAGTACTGGATGTTCAGGCACTGGGCATTCAGAGAGAGTTGTCTTCCAGTAATCTCTTACTGTCTATCTCTATTCCCAATAAAGTGGTCAGACCATAAATACTATACTTAAGAATGATCCTGATAAACAAAATGGAGTTCAGGTGGGACTAAGCCAGAGGCTAACTCTCACCAATCTCTATTTCTATTAACTCTAGCCCTTGAAGCCTGAGTAAATCTCCATTCTATGGATATAACTAGTCAATTTAAAATATGAGCCAATAACTGCAAAGGAAATATGATTTTAAAGGAATTCAGATACAATATGTAACAGGAAAGGGTGTAGGTAGTAGATGACTTGCTGTTTTGTTGATCCTTCATTTTCTTTGGGATGACAAAAAGTGGTCTGATGGAAGGAAAGGAAAGGAAAAAGGAAACTGAAAAGACTCACTGTGATCCAATCGTTTGTTCCCTTTGATCTCCCATTACCACCTCCCACCCCTCTGATTCCCTAAAAATTCAGGCTGTAACAAACTCATGGAAACACTAACGATGCTGAGTCATACACGCTTTCCATCAGGCTTCTGTTCTCTCTACTTACTGAGTGGCATTTGCAGAAATATTCAGAACTGGTTTTAACTGCCTTCGTTTTATGGTGCCAGCAAAGCCAGGGGGTTCCTTCAGCCTGTTCTAGGCTCCCTGCAGTATAATTCAGAGAATATATATTTCAAGCTGCCCACCTTTCCAATTTCTATACATTTAGTCAAGTACAGGGCATAACTTGGGGATTTTCATTACAACTAAAGGCTTCACTTTAGCTGCAATGTGCCCTGGGAGACCTGGATGCCTGCTCTTTATTTTTAATGAAAAAGACATATAGCCTTAATCCCCTGGTTGTCACTGTTCAAAAAAGTCCTGGCCTGACATCAAGAGATCTCAGTTCTAGTCAAAAGTTAGTCCTTAGACCATGTATTTTGTAGTATCTTGACAACCATACAGCTTGTGGGAAGAATAGCTAAAAGTTGAAAAATTTATTTTATTGGAGATGACAGGATTCTAGCAGTCCAGGTCTGGTCAGAGTCAACCATCAAGGGCAGTCTGGAATCATGATTTTTGGGGACAGTTTCTGGAGCCCTCAATGGGTCCCCTGTTTTCTCCAGTCCCTGGTCCTCAATAAATCCTCAATGTCATTCTATCTTGAAGATTCATTCACTCCCATTATTCTCTCAAATTCTATGACATTGTTTCTCAAACTGCAGGGTGCCTAGAGTCACCTAGGGTGCTTGTTAAACTGTGAATTAATAGAATTCTGTAGGACTGGAATGGAGCCAGAACCTCACTGTTAACAAGCCCTCTAGGGGAGGCAAGTGGCTTGAGAGCCACCCAGAACTAAGCTGGACCACAAGTTGAAGTTCACATTGCCTTATCCTGGCATTCAAGTCTTTTCTAAATCTGATCTCAACTACCTTTTTCTTGTGTTATTTATCCCACATCCCAATTAGCTTGGCAACTAATAGGAATAAAGAATGCAGAACTCTCTTCTTTAGGAATTCTGCCAATGTCCAAAAGTATTCTTCCTGCCTGGCTTCAGTCCCTACCCATTCAGGATATATTCCCAGTCCGTACCAGCCCATAGCAATGTCTCCCTCTGCTGAACTTTCATTGTATGAGAATTACTGAGTCACATTTTTGGGAAAGAGAAGGGAATGGCAATGAGACAAGTTTTCCTAGAAATAAAATTGTTTGTGTTGAGACTACAAAGAGGGAAAAAGTTTTCCACCAGGAGACTTCATACAAAAATGAGAAGAGGCATTTTAGTAAAAATCCAATATAAGCAAAGGTGACTTTTGTGCACATTTTAAAAATAAGTGGCCCGTGTCTAAGTCATGTTAAATGAACATGGAAGTTGAAGGTTAAGTCAAGGTCAGGTCACTGAGAAGACCTGAAATGCCCTTCAAAACATTATGGACTTCTCTCCTGGCAAAAAGAATGGTTGGCAGTTTGTGGGCTATTTTGATGCTGGCTCGCAAAGTATTCATCTCATGCAAACTCAGGAAAGATAACAGAGTCTGCTCTGGACGCTACTTAGGTTCAAATGTTAACTTGCCTATTTCTTAACCATGTAATCCTGGAGCAGTTACTTTATTTCTTTGAGGCTATTTTTTCATCTGGATAACAGCAAAAATAATCTCATTTTACAGCTCTCTTGCATTTATTTACAGCAAGGGAAGCAGCCCTTAGTAATTATATAATAATAAATATTTAATACTCATGTAGCTTACAGGGAATGGGTATTATTCCTCTTTCCAAAAATGAAAATAGTCTCTGAAGGTGAAAACTTATTTATAGCAACACAGCTAATAAGAGCAGAATTGGGCAGTATTTTGCCCTAAATAAAAGCTGGATGGGACTTAAGGGACCGTTTATTTCACCTCCCTCATTTTATAGTAAAGAAAACTGAGGAAGAGAGTGGTGAAGCAATTTGGCCAATGTTACACAGCACAAAGTATGAGCACATCCTAATACTAGGAAATAAAGAAGATATAAAGGTGAATAAGACAGTCTCTGCCCATAAAGAGCTTTCAGACCAGCAGGGAAGATCACCCACGCAGCAAGCATGTCTGAGCAGGAAGAAGTCATAAGGTCTGGGATGGCCGGGGAGGAGTGATTGCATCTGTGCCTTAAGAGTTTGGCCCACTGACCAGTAGGCAGATGAAGGATGGGTAGTAGCCTAGTCAGATGTATACTGGAAATGACTTTGAATGCCTTCTCAGCAACATACAGTCCGGTTTTTGGAAGAAAGAAATGCTGGAGCAGTTACATCTCTTAAATCTACTGTCTATAATTATGTTTACTGAAAACAAACAAACAAACAAAAACCTGGAGCAACAGGGAACAGACCCTGTCCTTAGTCCCAAATCCTATTCCCCCATCACACACATTTCCCAGGGACATGTGCAGTGATAGCTGTCATTCCCCAAGTAGCTTAAAATCCCTAAGTAGCCTTGAAGCAGAGTAGAGCCAGGAAAGCTGCCTCCTCCCCCACCTGGGTGGCCTCACACAGTGCACTGGCAGCCGCCTTTGAAACACAGCCTGGAACCCAGAGGCACCAGTGGCTGCAGTGCTCCACTCCTTCTCCTGACTGGCAACTGCTGGGCTTCACTTTGGGCTCTTCTCCCAGCTAACAAACTCTAAGACAGATCTGAAGGCTGGGATTCCTCTCCAGAGCCTTGTGGGGCCACCCACATCACTAATCACTGCCAGGGTCTCATGGGAGAGCAGGCAAAGAGGATGGTCATTAAAAAGAGAGCTTGCTGAGATGAGGCTTCTGGAGATGAACACCTTTGCTCTGTTCTGGGAGCTGGAGAGCCAATTGCACATTTCAAGAGAGCCTTAATTTGAAAGAGTCTGGCATAAGCTAAATGTGTAACTCAAGGAGGAAAGGCTGAGTAACCCCATGGAAATTAGAATTTTTTGTTCATGAGAGAAAAATCCGCCTCCCACTATGTTCTACTCCGTTGCCTGAAATTCTACCACTAAAGGGATAGGACTTCCTCCTTTGGGTCCTGGAGTTTTCCTGGAAAGGATAGCTTCAATGATCAGTTAATACCAGAAAGAGGAATTTCACTTAGGTTTGCTTCCAAAATCTGACTGCTCATTGTGAAGGAACTAGGCATAATGACCACCACTAGGGCTTGGGGGTCACATTAGCAACTTTAAAAGGGGCAGGTGGCAGGTGCCTTGGTTACATTTTGCCAGAGGCATCCTTATGTCCTTGTTACTGGAACTGCTGCCAACTTCCTCAACTCTGTAGGAATCAGGAAGGTTTTAGTCAGACCTAGCTTCTATCCATCACTTTTGCTAGCTATATTCTGCCATCTCAGTAAGGTGGTATATTATTGTTTTTTACCATAACTACAGAGAATGGCTATCCAATTTGTTCTTTTCAGAACATGTTGTGACTCTTAGTCCTGTACATCCTTTGAAGTCCTGCAGACATGCTACCTCTCCCAAGGACCTTTCCCTTCAGTAACCATGGGGAGCTCTTTCTCCTCTAAAATACAATTTTAAAAATATTAAAAAGTACTATAGCACTTCATATAACTCCTAGAAGTCTAACAAAAGTTGCATTTGTTTTAAGAGTGAGGTATCCTCCTTAGTTAGATGTACACTGCATTTTTTTTACCCTTAAAAGTTGACATGAGATCTGATGAACTCAGTGACAAGGCAAGAACAAGGACACAGATGCAGAGAATGGACTGGAGAACTCGAGGTTTGGGGGGGCGAGGGGTGAAGGGGAAGCTGAGACAAAGTGAGAGAGTAGCATAGACATATATATACTACCAACTGTAAAATAGATAGCCAGTAGGAAGTTGCTGTATAACAAAGGGAGTTCAACTCGAGGATGGATGATGCCTAAGAGGACTGGGATGGGGAGGGTGGTGGGGAGTGGAGGGAGGGAGGGAATATGGGGATATGTATATAAAAACAGATGATTGAACTTGGTGTACCCCCCCAAAAATAATAAATAAATAAATAAAATTAAAAAAATAAAAAGATAAGGAAAAAAAAAGTTGACATGAGAGCAAGAATCATGAATCTAAAACCTTTACTGATTAATTGACCCCAGTCAAATCAGTGTCCATGAAATCATCTCTATATACTCAACACTAGCATCAGTCCACATTAAGGGCTGGAAAATTTTTTCCTGTAAAGAGCCAGACAGTAAATATTTTGGGCTTTGAGGGCGCATGGTCTCTGTCACAGCTACTCAACTCTGCCATTGTAGCCTGAAAGCAGCCATAGACAATATAGACTTGAATAGCTGCTCATGGCTGTGTGTTAATAAAACTTTATTTACAAAAATAGGCAGTGGCCAGAGCTGGTTCTTGGGCTATAGTTTCTTGACCCCTAATGTAGACCATCATGTCAACTTCATTTGACAGTTTTCTGTTGATTGTCAGAGTTCAGAGTTACAACACAATGCAAAGCAGCTTATGAAGTCAATTTGCAAATCGCAAGACTTCATGGCATCTTTGAAAATGAGGTGACGTAATTGCTTGAATTAAACTTTAGCCATGGACAAATGAGAATCTGGCAGAATTAGACCAGTGAAAGAGAACAAAATCAGTAAGAATCACAGCTGCATAGGAGCTTCAAGCAAGAAGGACTTGAATAGGGAAAGATGTAGGAAAGCCCTACAGAAAATTGATGAACCATCAAACATTTTTGCAAAAATTACTCATTTTATGATGGTGGTTTAAAAATCCAACACAAAGCGAAGAGTGATTTATATTCCACAAAACTACAGAAAAATTATGGCAGCAGGTAATGTAGTCATATTTTATACATCCTATGAATTAGGATGTTGTTGCAATTTTAAATTAAATGCTGATAAATTAGAAGATATACCTGTTTTTATACTGTAATTTTATTTTCACAATATCAGTTCCGGGCAAAATTTTTCCCTCATATAAAAATTTGGTCCCTATTTTAAGAGTGTTTACTTTAAAGTGGCATTTTAAATGTGAATTATCCTTGCATTGTAAATACTTTCTTTATGTGAAATCCTCATCTTCTTAAAGCAGACCTTGAAGTCCTTGAGGGTAATAACCACATCCAATTCATTTTTCTTTCCCACAGCTTCCAGAATCACATTTTTTAGCCAGTAGACATTAAATGAATATGTATTTCCTTTGTGACTATTGTCACCTAATTTCTCCCTTTAAAAAAAAGATATATATATCTGCAGTCTTCACTTCAGGTGATAGTACAGGACTATAAAAATGGCTGTGTGCGCTGTAATCATGCAAAACAATGTTAATTATCAATGCAATGATTATGATTGTTCTATGACCTTTAATTTTTTTTTTGTTGAAACATTAAAACTCTTACTGTTGGTCCTACATATATGCATATATAATATATATACATACACGTATATATGGAAATGAAAACTAGTAAAGCTAATATTTGTACATCATATTTAAGTTATTAGAAATAGTGAGTATTAAAGTTTGTTTTGTTTTTGTTTTGCTGTTGTTAAAAAAAACTTGTCAAGACTAATTTGAACAGTACTCATCTTCTCCTTGTGTAATTTATCACACAGAACAAACATGTTTTCTGTGCCTTGGAGAACTGTCATCCTCTTTTCTAAATTTGGATTAGCTTTTTAACATCTTATCCTTTTCTCTTTCACTGCCATGCAGTATTTCCAAGAGTTCCTTTAACATGAATTGTTTTGCTGGCATCACTTGCTTTAGGAAACGGCCATCCTTTTTGTCATAAACACTTTCCTCATTAATGTCGGTAAGTTGGTCTTCACTAAGTTCCTTTAGCTGCATACTTAGAATCTCTTTGAATGGCGGCAATGTCAACATTCTCGTGGTCAAGTCAGCTGTTTTTTTCTATTAACTCTGTTACATCCAATTCACATTTCACTTCCAGCATCATCACTTCTTTTCCTTTGTTGCACTTTCATATTTGTGGGCCAGTCCCCCTTTTTTAAAAAAATAGAATTCCATTTCTATAAAATATCACATGGGCTTATCACTGGAAGACAAGAAGGAGCACAGCTATATCCTTTGCTGTCTGTGTATGAACAGTATACCAGGTACACAGTGACTAATTACTGACAGACTTTGAAGGAGGTGAGGTTCCTGCTCACTGATCATGATGTTATTTATGTAGCGATTTGTGGACTGAAGAGATAGCAACACAGTTTGCACTCTGTTCAGTTATTCACAGTTCATTTCCTATGGTAACTGAACTGTGAACCATAATGTTGGGGGACTGGTATTAAAAAACTAAACTGTGGCAACTAAAATTTGTACATGCTGGAACTGTGCAAAGTGAGGACAGCCTATAAACAATATAAAATTATTTATTCAACCACGTAAGTGTGTTATCAATTCAGAAGTTTTTAAACTTCATTGCTTTCGACAGTTATACCCCCAAACAACTTCATGGTACCATGACATTTCTCTGCATTTTTCATCCAGTCAAACAAAATTTGCTTTTTGGACAGTGATTCATCCTATGCTTCACTATGGGGAACACAGCTGTCCTTGTTCATGAGCAGATGGCCCTGCCCCACCTTCTGGTGATTCAGAACACCGGGAACCTGCCTCCACCTCCCTCCTGGGCGCGTAGCACTTGTGAGGTGTCCGATAGCCTGGTGCAGGAGGGTGAGGTGGTACCCATGCCAGGGCATCATGGGGACTAACCCTGGGTTTGGGAATGGGGCACAAGCTGAGCAGGAGATTCGGCAAGCTTTATGGTTGGTCACATGTTGAGGTTTGAAACATGTTCAAGAAGGCCCTTTGACGTTTTGTACCATTTGACTGACTCTGTGAGATGACACTATCAGGGATTGTTTCCGTCTCTAGAAACCCAGAGATGATGCGTGCACATCTCCTGATCCTCAAGACTTTTCCGACATAACACCACTGCTCTACAACTCACATACGTAACTCATTTCATCTTTAAAATAACAAACCAGAAAGGGAAAATATCTCCATGTTTCATATGATTTTCTTTTCAGAAGAGGGAGCTGAGGTCCAGGTGGTGTGCAGCTTGCCTTCAGCCTCACTGAAGTCTCCCTGTGGGACCACGACAAACATAGTTGCAGACGGCCTAGAAATATTGCTGAAATTCGGCCTCCGTACACAAGTGCTGGATTAAATCTCAGAAACAGAGTTTTGGCTTTATTGCTTTGCCAGGCAAAGGGGGCCACGGGGGGCTAATACCCTCAAAAATGTGTGTCCTGTCTTGGGGTTTTAGGAGTCTTATTGTAATGGTTCAAGAAGCAGGGCTGCAGATAAGTGTCCAAGTATGTGCAGGGCCTGCATTCTTCCCATCCACGGATCATCTCAAGACCATCAAGATTTGCGTCAGGCAGTTTCATGATGGTTTCTACAGTTCTTGGGGTTATCAGATTGTGACCTTCCCTTTGGAATGAAGATGCTCACAAAAAGAAGGAAATAGAGGGGAGAGCTTGAGGGAGAAAAAGTACCAGCTGCAGTGATATGGCTAAGCAAGAAGAAAGAAAAACAAGCCAGAATGAGCTAAAAAGGAACATAACACAACAGAGGCTACTTTAACTAGTTTTTAGCTGAAACAGAAATAAGCTAAAGGGTAGCGATGGCGCTCCCATAGGCTTATGGAAGACAGTCAGTGATGGAACTACATGGTTACATGGGAGCTACCTGAGAGAAGGGGAAACTTGGTATGAAACAATATGTAGTCCCCAAAGAAGACTCCTCTGGTCCCCAGCTTCCAGGGATGAGAGTTTTGATGACTCCTGTAATTTCCACCGTATGGTAAATTTGTAGTAAAGATAGATAAAAATGAGGCTGTAGAATGACAAGGCTGTAAGCCTCTACCCTAGAGGGCGAGTCATATTCTCACTTGTGAATGAATTCTCATGCACAAATGATTCCCTCCTTGATGAGTTTCTAAGAGCAGACATAACTCTGGGAAAAGCCTGCAGTAATAGGTCTCAAAGTTCTGAAGTTGAAGTATCTGCTCAAAAGTACCAGAATCAAAAGTAGGCTGATGCCCTAGGTGACTCCTGCAGAGGTGGTGATAAGATTAAAATGTTGGTTTAACAGTGCGGAGGTTCCTTAAAAAACCAAAAATGGGATTACCATATGACCCAGCAATCCCACTGCTGGGCATATACCTTGCGAAAACCATAATTCAAAAAGACACATGCACCCCAAGTTTCATTGCAGCACTATTTACAATAGTCAGGACATGGAAGCAACCTAAATGTCCATCAACAGATGAATGGATAAAGAAGATGTGGTACATATATACAATGGGCTATTACTCAGCCGCTAAAAGGCATGAAATCGGGTCATTTGTAGAGACATGGATGGACCTAGAGATGTCATACAGAGTGAAATAAGTCAGAAAGAGAAAAACAAATATCATATATTAACGCATATATGCAGAACCCAGAAAAATGGTACAGATAAACCAGTTTGCAAACCAGAAATAGAGACACAGATGTAGAGAACAAACATATGGACACCAAGGCAGAAAAGCACTGGAGAGGGGCAAGTTTGGGGTGGGATGAATTGGGAGATTGGGATTGCCAAATAAACATTACTAATAAGAAAATATCAAATTGTACACTTTAAATATATGCAGTTTGTTTTGTCAATTATATCTCAATAAAAGTCCTTTAAAAAAAAAGTTTGTTTAATAAAGGGACATTTGTACCAAAGAGAGATCTACCTTTCTATCTGAAGTAGACCTATCTCCGTATGTCCATCATAGTATACATTCCTCCTTCTTTGTAACAGGATCGATTTATTTATTTATTTTATATTTGGCTGCATTGGGTTTTAGCTGCTGCACGCAGGTTTTCTCTAGTTGTGGTGAGTGGGGGCTACTCTTTATTGCAGTACGCAGGCTTCTCAGTGCAGTGGCTTCTCTTGTGGAGCATGGGCTCGAGGCACACAGCCTCAGTAGTTGTGGCATGTGGGCTCAGTAGTTGTGGCACATGGTGGCACATGGCACAGCTTAGTTGCTGTAGTAGTTGTGGCATGTGGGCTCAGTAGTTGTGGCACATGGCACAGCTTAGTTGCTCCGCAGCATGTGGGATCTTCCTGGACCAGGGCTTGAACCCATATCCCCTGCACTGGCAGGTGGATTAATAGTCACTGTGCCACCAGGGAAGTCCCTTAATTTCTCTTTTAGAGAATCATCCCACCTCTCACTCTCATTTCACATCTTCTTAGTAACCTCTGAGGACACCAGTGTGACAATAATACAGCCATAGGTAAATCAGCCCATATTCCTGGCAACAGTAACTTTTCAGGGACAGGGGCATTACTTATGCTGGAAATGATGAATGTGATATATTTTTTCTACTGGGAATGGACCTGGGAAGATGTAAGCCTTTAGCTGCTGTGCTCCATCATGCAAAGAGAGAGTACCAGATGAAAGCTAGAGCCAAGGGATGAAAAACAGAGCCAAGTATTGGAGAGTGGCAGAGTTTTGACAATATTGTTGGAGCCCCTGGATCCAGCCATACCTGATGCCATTATCTGAACTTATCAACTATATGATCTGATAATAGTCCTAGTGTGAGGGGAGGGGGAAGAGATTTAAATGTAGCAAAGGGAAGGGTCTTAGTCACATGGCTGGTGAGTGACAGAGTTGGAATAACAACACAGGTCTTTAGACTCTAATTTTAGACTCATTTTACTCTTATAGGTATGAGTGAAACAAAGAAAAAATGTGAGCAATAATGTTAGTGGAGTCATAATTCATGGTAGGAGACAATGAGGTAACAGGAACACAAAAAAGCTAGTACCTCAAACCATATAACCATACTACCATAGCACAAGGCAAAATTCTTCCACTGTAATTTTAGTCATTCAAATGTAATCAAATAATGTGATTGATGAAGCACATATTTCTGGCTTTAGGAGCCTAGAGCAAATGTTTTATGCTTTATTCAGAAATCACAAAATGAGGTAATGACAAATTTTAAATGTAGGCATTTAGATTTCTCCAATGTTTAACACTGATTGTAACATAAGAAAAAAAATCTTAATTCACTGAATTATCAATATATACCAATGTCATGATGCTAAACACAGGCTTTTCCTGATGCTCTGAAAAACTGACTGGAAGGACCAAAACTCTAATTCAAATTGCCCACAACACCACCTTTTAGATTTTGTAATGACTTTCAAACGGTGCCCAAATCATTTGTGATTGTCCTTGCTCTCAAGACTTCAATAAATTCTAAAAGACCATTTTATTTTTCCTTTGGCTTATTACCTTATAAAAGCCAAGTTCCAGCAAATTACACAGAAATGTGGTAGAATTAGGGAACTTCTAAAAATGGTTCCTTGGTGTAAACATGATTTTACAGAGGAAGCCAAAGTGAAGCATGTCTTTCCTTTTGTGGACTTGCCTGTCCTCAGTTTTTCCTCCAGAAGGGACAGACAACAATGCTTTGATGATGTCCTTTTCACTCTTAGGAACACACCTGAGTCTTGCCTGTCTTTTTGTTTCCTGTACAATATTACCTTGAGGTTGAATGGTAACAAAATATTTATGTTTTTCTTCAGAGTAAGAAAATCTGAGAAGCAATTGCATGTGTTTGATGACAGAGGAAGCCCATTTCCTTCCATATATTTTCTTTGGTTTCCTGACAATGAGAATAATCCTTACAAATCAAATGACAGAATGGCCATTGTTAGTGGAGAATGGAAACTCAATACATGAGAAGGAATGGTCAGTCTTACTCTCAAAAAGTTCAATTTTCCTGGCTTTGATGAAAACACACTGAGAGAATTGTTAAATAAGATTACTGACTAGTTTTTGAGGAGCCCTGTTAAAATAGAAACTGTTATAGGTAATTAAAGATAGTCAAGGAGATCTAAGCAACTCCTGACTAGTGAATGTAATGCCAGTTTTGGAGGAAAATTTAGAATAAAGTATTCAAAGATGTGTCTTGTAACTCCTTTTAAGAAGAAGTTGTAATTAGTGAGGGCCATCATGGTTTTAGTTAGATTTATTGATTTATCTTTAAGGCATAAGTGGAGAGCCACAAATTTTTCTACATGTTTATTTGGGTACATTGCCGAATAACTCAAGTTTCTGCTCTCATAGTGCCTGTGGTCTTGTGGTGTGAGATATACAAATAAATAAAGAGATAAGATACTTTCTGTTAATGGTAACTATTGTTAGGAAGATATATTATGCTTAGGACATAGTCATATAAATTTTTCCTCTTTCTTTGATGAAATTATTAGTCTAAAGCAAGTGGTTCTCAACTGGGGACACTTTGACATCCCCTCCCCTTCCAGGGGACACTTAGCAATGTCTGGAGATATTTTTGGTTGCCGCAGATGTGTAGAAGAGCTACTTGCATCTAGAAGCCAGGGATGCTGCTAAATATCCTAGAGAACACAGGACAGCTTCCCACAACAAGAATTTTTTGGCCCAAAATATCAATGAGTGCTGAGATTGAGAAACTCTTGTCTAGATCCTGCATTCTCAACAGGGGCAGAATTGGTTTTTAGGAAGTGAAAAAAACCTTACTATTTGTATGTGTAAAGCACAGATAAGCATACAAGAACAGATATATAGTATATCCATGGTATAAAAATTTCATGGGGCTGAATGATTAGGGGGAAAAAGTCTCAAAAGGCTCCTTGGGGGGAAGATAATGGAATAAAGGTTGGGAAACAGTGGTTTAAGCACCACACTTTTTCTGCATAGGGCTAGTTACTAACTAGTTTTGTATTTGTGGGCATTCAGCTTTTGTGGCAACTACTCAGCTCTGCCATTGTAGCCCCAAAGCATCCATACATAGACAATACAGAAACAGAGGCGGATGGCTATGTCCTAATAAACTTTATTTAAAAAAACAAGAGGTGGGTTACATTTGGCTCATGGTCCATAGATTGCTGAATCCTGGTTTAGAGCATCAGTAAAAAAAAAACAATAAAAATATGAGATACATGCCTTATTAATGTGCAGATACATGAATGATAATTATCAATGTGCATATGTATGAAGATTAAAGAAGATTCAGTTATATGAATGAACATTTAAGGGGTTTTTCCATTAGATACAATTAAATAAGTACCCTCCAAAATTTGATGAATGGATGGATATCGACCTTGAAGGAAATCCCTGATGATATTGACACAAGGTATGGCTGGCCTTTCAGTTAAAAACAGTAGTAAAGACTGGGTGTAAGGAGGAAGGGAAAATGCATTAAGTGTCAGATTAGGGACCACAACAAAGAGGAATAGGGAAGTGAGTCAGAGAAGTATAATGGGGTTTCGGTATCAAACTGCGGAACACTTGGTCTGCCTTCTGAGCTATCACATGGTATAATACGAACCATAGGTTTAGCTTAAAGTATTTACATCTGCTCCATCTACTCTGCAAATGCAAAATCAATACTGTATATTCTCTGGTATATTTTATTTGCTGAACTTTACCTCTGGTACCAGAATACAGGGTACCAGAGGTAGAGACTGTAGATCTATTAGTAGACTATAGATCTAGATGCTTGTAAAGCATCAACTCAACATGGCTTAAATAAGGTAGTAGTGTATTTCTCTATCATGTTATTGTCTAAAGGCAATAAAGGTAGTAAAGGGTATGACAGACCATCTTGGCTCGTTAAGATAATCCAGGCACCCCAGTTTCTTATCCATGAGCCTTATTTCACATTTTCCTGAAATTTTAATACCATCATTATACTCTATCTATCTATCTATCTATCTACCTATCTATCTATCTTTCTGTCATCTCTTTGTGTTCTTAATTTGTCCAGCCAACCCAATGACGTGGCCCCCCCTTCTGTGCAACTCAGGATGGCTTATCTTGAGGCAGCAGGATGTGAAGAGGGAAGGAGAAGAGCTTCCATTAAGATCATGACTCAGAAGTGGTACATATCACTTTCATTCACATTGCATTGACCACAACAGCTGTATAATCATATCTGATACAGAAGAGGCCGGGAAACGTAGTCTTTAGCTGGAGGTCATGTACACACATTGTGTTAGAAATGGTATACAGACATTGAAGGCCAACCAGAAGTCATGACCACAGAATTTAAACCAAAGTAAACAAGTTTTTTAACTAGTCAAGGAGGAAGATCAGTATGCTATAGGGACTTGAAGTCATGTCATAGAAGGAAGAAAAGGATATTTATCTTATAAAATAAAAGAAGTTAGGGAATCATGAAACCAGCCTTCAAGTGCTTGGAAAAGAGATGCAAACTCTTCTTTACATAACCTGTGAGGTTAGTCCTAGGATCAGTGGCTAGAAGTTACAAGGAGAAATTTAAGAAAACATTGAGAGAAGCTATCTTTATGAAGTCAAAGTAGAACAACCTATTTGTAAAAGAAAGCCTACTTCTCATCCTTCAAGTTTTCAAACACTGTTCTGTAAATTAAAAGAATATATCTATTGAGTACCTACTTGATACCAGACATTTTTTTTATTTTGTGCCAAAGAGATAAAGAATAGAACAGTTGAGACCCCTGACCTACTAGGTTATAATAAGCAATGAGTAGAGGTACGTGTGTGTGTGTGTGTGTGTGTGTGTGTGTGTGTGTGTGTGTGTGTGTGTGTGTGTATGATGGGATAAATGATTGTGTAGTAAACTGTCAGAAATATTTGGAGATTTACAGATAGTATGGGGACTTTGCTGTACTCTTAAGATGCGTTCTAGATTTCAAAAAGGTATGATTCTCTCATATATAAAGTTTTTCATTCTCAAGTCCTACCAGCCAGTTGCCTAAGTATCAAAAGCAAGAAATAGTTTAAAAGATAGTAGCCTTAAAAAAAATCAGATATTTAAAATACAACAATCCTTGTTTGTTTTAACGACTCTAAATTAAATATAGTGTCGAGGGAATCTAATTGGTGGTTACATTTATTCGCAAGTCTTAGCCCTTTTATCCCTGCAGAAAACTATAATCCCCACGCTGGAGCACTCTGCAATCTGTCACTGGGGGTTCTGATGCCCAGTGGGGAGCAATTTGAATGCTCGGGTGTGCCCTGGTAGGAGAATCCCATGCCCACAAGCACTGCTTAGTCTCTATGTGAATAAATGTTTTCAGCTTATGAGGAAATCAGAGCTCATTTACAGAAATAAAAGCAAGAGATGTTTTCCAGAGAGTAGAAGGAAATACATTCAGGGCAGTAGAATGAGATCTGGTCAAGGATAAATTGGGGCATAGGTTCCCTGTCAAACCCTACCACTAAGAAACAATACAAGCTTGGCAGGCCCCTCTGCTTCTCTGGGCTTCAGTGACCTCACCAACAAACTGAGGGTTTGTGATCCCAATTCATTTTGTTATTTAGCTTACATGAATTTCTCTGAAAATTGGCTGGAAAATCTATAGACAGGATGTGACCTATGGAGTACTCTACAGTCCCCACCACTCCCTAAGACCATGCCCAGGTCAACTTTACTCCTACATGTTCCCTTCTAGTTTTGCTAGGCATATAAGTTTGAAACTTAAACTCATAGTGGTTGAGCACTCTCCATGTGCCAGGAGTTTGTAGGTGTTTGTATATATTATCTCATTTAATTTTCACAGCTGTCCCCTTAGAGGGGTGCATTTTACAGTTTAAAAAACTGAGTTCAGACAGTTGAAGTAACTTGCTCAAACTTAAGCAGCTAGAAATCAGTTGAGACAAGCTTCAGATCTGGGCAGTTTGTTCCCAGACACTGTACTCTTAACTACTATGTTCTGTTGTCTAAAATATTTCTAAAGTCATGTGACCTGCCAATGGTGATGAAGGATTAAAGAGCTTAGAAAATTAAAAAAAAAAAAATCTGAATCCAACTCCAGACTCCACCATTACTTACCTGCATATTTGTAGGATTCTTATGAATTTTATGAGTCAAAGTGTGTAAAACACTCAACACAGAGAACTTGCTCAAAAAGTAGCCATTATTATGCTAGAAATGTGCCTGTAATGTAGACATAAGATAATTGTTGACTGGATAACATATCATATTATTGGTCCAAAGAGAATGGCACCAAGCTTATGTTTCCTTATAAGCTGGTTATTGGCATATTCTGTAGTGCTGTTCTTTGTTCAATTTCTCTCGTATTAAAGGAACGTATTCCTAGACCAGTAGTTCCTAACCAGAGGTGACCTTGCTCCCTACAAGACATTTGGCAATATCTACAGACATTTTTGGTTGTCAGAACTTGTGTGTATGGGGGGGGTGGGGTGGAGCTGCTATTAGAAACCGGTAGATAGAAGCAAGATATGCTGCTAAACATCCTTTAATGCACAAGACACCCACCCCACCCCTCAACTCCAAAGCGAAGAATTATCTGGTTTCAAATGTCAGTAGCACCAAGGATGAGAAACCTTGATTTAGACTAGAGCAAAAATCCTCTAAAAAGTCTTTAATCTAGTTGGATAGACCAGATGTTACCAAAAAAACAAACAAGCCATCCTGTGCACAGTGTTGCTATGTTCTCCTTGTCCCCCTCAGCCTGAACCTTGCTGGGGCCCAGAGTTTGCTACTTCCAATGCAGAGAAGCATACCGATCATGTGGCATATTCCAAGTGCTCTAGAAGGAAGGGGGTAACCCTGGTGGAGTAGCACTCTCCAGATCCCAGGAAGAAACCCAGAGGAGGTGGGCTAGATAATGACCAAATCCCCACTTAACTTATATCCATGTTGCCTATTTATAAAAAGCAATGTGCTGTGCACTCAGGGAGATTTCAATCCATGAGAGAGCTGACTGAGAAATGATAACTTCCAAAAATATACATATGTTATTCACTTGATTTAACCAACTGGCCTCTGTACCCAAATTTCGTTATCCAGATCTAGATAATAAACAACATTTTGTAAGTACTCTTTCTTCCACTTGAGAGATGGAATTTTTTTTTTTTTTTTTGCTATTTGTTGATTTTCCCCCTCTGCTGTATACTTCTGATTTAAGAGCCCTGTAAAATTTACAACTCCAAAATAGTCTTTTGAAATAAGAGCCAAAGCTGCTGAAAACCAGAGAAATATTCCAGTTTACTGTGCAACCTGTATGAAGACCAACCTCAAATCTCTTTTATCACTTGATGGATTCAATTCACAACTTATTTCATTTAGAATAGAAAAAATCCCCAAAACCCTTAGCAAATTTAATCCCAGTGGCATCTTAGAGTACTTTAGAATACAACAGCCATAAATTGGGTAACCAAATGAAAGATTGTATGTTTTATCCTAGTGCTATAAACCTCAAAATTCCCTAGTAAAAAACATTAAAGGATCATTATGGACATAAAAAGATTCTGTTAAAGTGGAACCCTGGTGTTTCATATTTATTCTTTCATTGTGTAGCATTTGAAATCAATGTTTCTTTGTGAGGCTTAAGCAGTTTTCTCTCTAATTGGTAATAGGGTACATTGTGAGACTCCAAGAGCGGGAGAGTGGAGGTTGGGAGACACTATGAGATCACCTGATTTAACCTTATGGTTTTACAGATGAAGAAAATGGAGACCGAGATAAAAATGGGGTTTTATCACAGCAAAAATGAGGACTGTATCCCAACCCTTTGGCAAGAACATTTCTCCCCTATCAAGCATTCTCCAGTAGAAGGTGCTTCGAGTCACCTTAATATAATTGACTCCTCATCACATTTAACCACTGTGCTACCAGGGAAGTCCATGACATTTTGGTTGATTTGTCCTTGTAATTTAAGGGAAAGATAGAATATACCTGTAGACTCCTAAACCCAGAGATGTTATTGATGATAAGTAGAATTCTGAATATCTCACTATCCAACTATCTATTATTCATTCATCTATCTACAACTATGTGCTAGTAACTGTACAGGGCAAAGTGATATATGAATGCATAGAACCAAAAAGTCCCTAACCTCATGAAGCTTACATTGTATTGGAATACACAAATAAAATAAGACAATAAATATAATAATTATGGTGCTTAATAAACGCTGTGAAATAGGTTGTGATAAGAGAGAGATTATCTGGGGGTGAAAAGGCTGCAGGGATAAGGGGAGGCAGAGCTTCTTCAGTAAAGGTGGTCCAGGATGGCCTTTCTTGACCAGTGATACCTGAGATGGGACTAGAAGGATGGGAAGTGTCTTCCAGGAAAAGAAAACGTCAGGCAGAGAAAATACCAAATGCAAAGGTAGTAATGAGGTAATGGCTTAGTGTGTTTAGGGAACAGAAAGAGAGCCATGTAGACCATTCGGTTCATAGTGAGTGAAGGAAAGCTGGATAAGAGATAATTTTTAAGCTACGACTAGTACTTTTTAAAATATAAATTTATTTTTATTTTTGGCTGTGTTGGGTCTTCATTGCTGTGTGCAGGCTTTCTCTAGTGGTGGCGAGTGGGAGGCTACTCTTTGTTGAAGTGCTCTGTGGCATGTGGAATCTTCCTGGACCAGGGATTGAACCTGTGTCCCCTGCATTGGCAGGTGGATTCTTAACCACTGTGCTACCAGGGAAGTCCATGACTAGTTCTTCTGATTTTATAAATCTATATAATCTATACAAATTATAATATGTATAGAACAAACATAAAAGTAATTTGTGACATCAGGGACTTCCCTGGCAGTCCAGCAGTTAAGATTCCATGCCTCCACTGCAGGGGGTTTAGGTTCAATCCCTGGTCATGGAACTAAGATCCCTCATGCCACATGGTGTGGCAAAAAAAATAAAATTAAAAAAATAATTTGTGATATTAGATAAAATAGTGAAGGCTTCTGAAAATCCTCTTGTCCATAAAAACAACAAGAATATGGAAAACGTTGCCAGTATCAACTTTTCCAGGACTCTAGAAATTAACCAAAGACCTATAGAAATCTGAGAAGCATTTATTCAAGAAAAATGGCTGAACATTGGTAAGAATAGTAATCTTTGTGGCCTTTTAACTTGCCCTATTCCCACCCCATGCTCAGCTCTTCATTAGCTTTGAAAATGAGCAGACTACAATGGCAATTAAAACCTGCAAGCTGGCAGGGGACAGAACAGAGTGGAGCTCTTTCAGAGTCCCACTCTAAGAGAATTATGCTCATTTTGCCTCTCTGGTGCTTTATTGGAAGAACTGACTCACAAGACTTATTTTATGAGACCTGACTTGGAGCTCACCCTGTGTGGATAGCCTTTACCCTGAGAGTGTTTGTTGAAAACAGATGGAGGCTTTTACCATCATCATCATCTTCTTCATAATCATTGCAGCAGCCTTACCTGGTAAATATCAGTTGAGGTGAACAATAAGCTAACCAAAAATCTTAAAGAAAGAAAAGCTGAAGAATGAGATGTTTATAGAGGACTTTGAAAGTCTCTGACATACTACTGGGAACCTAGAAGGCCACACACATGCACAAAGCTGTGCACAGGTCTGGGTCTATGTACATGTTCAGAAAAGATCCGAGAAGAGCCTAAGCTCCATCTCTGGCTGACCTTGAGGCCATATGTAAGCAGGAACTGAAGGCTAAGGTGGAGTTGTAAATTTTGGGGCTGAGTTGAAGGCATACCCCAGCACACACACACACAGAGTTCCTCAGCAAAGGCTGGGAGGCTTATTAGTTTGAAGCATTTAAGGAAATCTCTGTCCTATAATCAGCTTACCACTAAGATAACCAAGCAGAGGTTTCAGTGGCCACACAAAGAATATAGGTTGTAGACAGATCAGAAAAGTTACCAACCAAACACCAAACAACAACAAAAACAAATGCTTAAAAAGGGGAAGGAATTTCTTTCTGTATGTGCCACCTTACAGTGTTTAAAATGTTTGGTTTTCAAAAGGAAATTACAAGGTATACCTAAAAACAATGAGCCAAGGGAAACCATGTCTAAACAATTAAAAGAAGATATAAGAACAATGATTTAGGAGATGGGAACTACCAATAGAGTGATAAAAATTATAAAAAAGAACCAAATAGAAATTCTGGGAAGCATAATGTCTGAAATGAAAGTTTAACCAGAGGGGCTCAACAACAGATTTTGAACAAGCAGAATAAAGTCAGAAAACTTGAAGATGGGTCAATCAAGTTTATCAAGTCTTTAGAGCAAAAGAAAAAATAAGAAAAATAACCAGAGCTCAGAGACATGTGGGAAACTGTCATATGTGTCAACATAATGGGAGTTCAAGAAGGAGAGGAGACAGAAAGGGGTTAGAAAGAATATTTGAAGAAATAATGGCCAAAATTCCCCAAATTTGTTGAAAACCACTAATCTGCATCCAAGAAACACAACAAACTCTACATAGGATAAAATATAAGGGATCTACACCAAGACATAATCAAACTCTCAAAAGACAAAGACAAAGAAAGAGCCTTGAAAGCAGCAAGAGAAAAGTGACTCCTTACATACAAGGGATTTTTAATAACATTGACAGCTCATTTCTCATGAGAAACCATGGAGGCCAGAAGGCAGTGAGATAACATATTCAGAGTTCTGAAAGAAAAAGTCTGTCAACCAAGAATTCTCATATCCAGCAAAACTACCCTTCAAAAATGAAGGAGAAATTAATATATTTGCAGATAAACAAAAAACAGAGAATTCATTAGCAATTAACCTGGCATGCAAGAAATACTAAAATAAGTCCATCAGACTAAAATGAAATGACACTAGACAGTAAGTAACTTGAACGAATATGTAACTACATAGATAAATATGACAACATAAATGCATTATTTGTAACTCTTTTTCCTATATAATTTAAAATACAGTTGCATAAAGCAAAATTTATAAATCTATGTTGATGGGAACCCAATGTATAAAGATGTAATTTGTATGAGAGTTACCACACAAAAGATGGGAAAAGGAATAGAGCTATATAGGAACAGTGTGTTTGTAAACTATTGAAATTTGGTTGCTTATTAGTATATCAAAGGTGGACATGTAAGAACTAAAATTATAAAACTCTCAGATATGACAATGATATTAAAGGCAACCAAAGAGAAAAATAGATGTATTAGACATCATCAAAATATAAACTTTTTTGCATCAATGACACTATTAAGAAAGTGCAGAAGCAACCCACTAAGTAGGAGAAAATATTTGTAAATTGAAAGGGGTTGAGTAACCAGAAATATAGGAACTCTTACAAATCATCAACAAAAAGACAATTCAATTTTAAAAATGGATAAAGAATTTAAATAGCTAGTTCTCCAAAAAAGGTATACAAATAGCCAATAAGCATGTGAAAAAATGCTCAATATCATCAGTTAGTAGGGAAATGCAAATCAAAACCCCAGTGAGATACCATTTATACCCAGTAGAATGGATGTAACCAAAAAGACAGACAGTAGGAAGTGTTAATGAGTAGATGGAAAAATTGGAACTCTTGAATGTTACTGGTGTCAATGTAAAATTGTACAGCTACTTTGGAAAATAGTTTGGCAGTTCCTCAAATGTTAAACACAGAGTTATATACCCAGTAATTGCATTTCTAGGTATATAATCAAGAGCATTGAAAACATATGCCATATAACTTTTTGTACATAAATATTTATAGCAACATTATTCATAATAGCCAAAAATGGGAACAATTGAAATGTCCATCAGCTGTTGAATGAATAAACAAAATGTGGCATTCGATACAATGGAATATTATTTATCTATGAACAAAGAATGAAGTACTGATACATACAACAATACGGATGAACCTTGAAAATACTGTGCTAAGTGAAGGAAACTAGACACAAATGCCACTTATTGTTTGATTCCATTTATATGAAATTTCTGGATGGACAGAAAATAAGTTAGTGGTTTCCAGGGGCTGGAGTGGGGACGGGAGGGAGGAATGGAGAATGACTGCTAATAAGTATAGTGTTTCTTTGGGGAGTGATGCAAATGTTCTGGAATTAGACAGTGATGATGTTGTACCAACTTTGTGAATACACTGAAACCCACTGAATTGTGCACTTAAAAGGGTATATTTCATATTATGTGAATTATATTTCATTTTAAAAAATGCAGTTTACACTATGGGAGCCTATCACTGACCAGGTCCAGGAAAGGGTTTTCTGTAATATACTCACTGAGATGGACTAATTCTTCATGCAGGTGTCAATAGAATACTGTGGAGATGGATAAATCTGGTTCATATAGTTTATAACTGAAGAATTTGGTATAATCAGATCAGTATGGAAATTGGGTATTCTAAGTTCTCTTTAGCTTAGCTGTCATTAGGGCATGATAAACACATTGAAAATTTCATGCTAATTCTAAGTGGCTTCCTAGATTGTTGTGTTGAAAAGGATTCTGAGGCTTTGTTCAGGCTTTATAGGAAATTGGCAATAATTGCCATGGGGTAGTGTTGGCCCACATGTCATAGTGTTACTGCTTCCATAAGTTATTTTGTAACTTGGGACAGACGTCTTCAAAATATTCTCAGACAGCTGTGTTGAGTGATCCTTAAGCATCACTTAGCTTTTAAAGCTTTGTGATTATATGAAGTAATGATTCAATTCCACATCTTTCAAAAATATGATATATAGAATTTAAAAAAGGATTTTAAAAATAAGCAATGTCAGTAGCAAGTATGCACAGTCTGAAATATCTGAACTGGAGGAGTATATAAATAGCTGCGGTCGATGATCTTGCCTTGTTCTTTTCTAAATACAGTGCTTCTCAGTGCTAGCATTTAATTATGCACTGTACTTGGATAAAAATGGGCATTAGGAAAGATTAGATTTTATGATGGATATGTTGGGTTCTAAATGTGGCTTAAATCTTTGCTACTGCAATTGGGAAACTAACAACCCACAGATGAATGCTCATTTCTTATGGAAGTGCATTGGGATATATTTGCTCTTGTATTATTTGAAGACAGATCCACATGCAATCAGTACAAACTTTAGCACATGACAAGGTGGATGCTGCAATCTTGTAAGGGGTCTCTATTTCCAGACAGAATGTCCCACAAATTAGCTGAACTCACTTGCCTTGCCACTGTCTTACCAAAGACTATACCCTAGTCTCCTGATTCCTTAGAGTAGCAACTTTCAAGCTTTATTCTCCCTCAATATATGGAACATATGATATTCAAATGAGTGATATACTTCCATCTGGTTATGCACAAATTTCCATGGGATAGAAATTTCCTCTCCCCCTAATTCAAGAATAATGATGATAATAGTAACAGCAATTACTAATATCTGTGTAGCACATACTGTGCGTCAGATGCTATTGTTAAGAACTTTGTATATATTAATGCATTTAATTCACAACATCCCTGTGACATAGTATTATTATTACTCCAAATTCTATGATGAAGCACAACTGAGGCACAGAGAGGTTAAAAAACTTGCCCAAATTTATACATCTAATGAGTAGCAGATCTAAGATTCAAAACCTGACTATCTGCTTTGGTGACCTTCTTTCTAACCATTAGGCTATACTGCCTCTTAGATATGTGCTAATGAGAGCTGTTATCAGCTTGACTATAAATCCAGCTTGGTGCATAAAAGAGGAAGTGATTTATAAACTCTGGTAGTTTACCTGCAGCAATGAATTATTACAGACGGGTCTTGGAAACTACTTTGCAGAGGACTGTGGCCCCAGTGTGTGATGATATTGTGGTTCAGAAGCCATGGCCTTGAGTATCCACTCCCACATTCCTGTCCTTGAAGTCCAGTACTCATCTGTCTAACCAATCTCTTCTTTTGTATGGTGTTCTCCACCCCTTACCATCTCTTATATCAGTGAGCCCTCTAATCTAAATAAAGATGGATTTTCTTACTGTCACCCACTCTTGACTATTCCCTTTTGTTCCAGACATCTTATCCCTGATCAGCTTATATTTATACATAAAATGTACATATCCTACTACCAGAAAACTATCTCTGTTCATTCTGCACTAGTCCAAACGCAATGGGGACGTCACATCCAGCTAAGACGCTGATGTTATTTATTCTTTCCTCTGCCCATAAGTCACCTTCACTTTAGAAGTACCTGCTCCTCCCTCCCTCTCATAAGCCTCCTCCCAAGATGCTCTCAGCCACAGGGGTGCACACAGGACTCACCTGGGCATAACAGAGTGTTCTCAGTCACTGTATTCTATGCATAGGAACATGATCTAAGTAAGATCAATTGCAATTCTTCTCTGAGATTTTTTTTTAACTGAAATTGTCTGGCAGGAAAGAACTTTCTTTGGTCTCTTGCTACATAGCTCTGTTTATATGTACATAAAAGCTACATATAAATGATTATAAACTTCTGGGGACATCAGATTTGAGAAGGAAGCCAAAACCTAGGATAAAAAGCAGAAAAGAGTCCATGTGTCATTTAAGTGCTTGGTTTCAGCTGTCTCTTCGTCTTGCCTTCTGGAGATTTCATTATATGAGACAACATATCCCCAACCTTATGCATAAACTGATTGAATTTGGGCTTCTGTCACTTTCAACAAAGAGATTTAACTAATACAGACTGACACTAAAAAGGATATTGACATATAGGAATAGTGCCGTAATGGAACAAAAAAGCAGAAAACTCGGCCACACAAAGGAAGATTGCGAGATGTTTAATCAGAACAGAAGATTCGGAGTAGCTATCTTTAAGTATCAAAAAGGCTAAGTACTAGATAGCTATAGTGTGTAACAAATTACCCCCAAACTTGGGGGCTTGAAACAATCACTGTGTGTTATCTCACACAGTTTCTGACGGTCAGGAGTCTGGGAGCAGATTCCTCAAAGTCTATCGTGAAGTTGTAGTAAAATGTTGGCTGTGACTGCAGTCATCTGAAGACTTGGCTGACAATGGAAGAGCCATTTCCAGAACAGCTCACGCATACGGTGTTTGGCAGGAGGATTCAATTTTTCCCCATGTCAGCCTCTCCTTAGGGCTTCTTGAGTGTCCTCACGACATGGCAGCTGGTTTACCCCAGAGTGAGTAATCTAAGAGAAAAAGATGGAAATGGCAATGACTTTTATGACCTAGTCTTGGAAGCGACATTCTGCCATTTCTGTTATATTCTGTTGGATATGTGAGTCAGCCCTATTGACTGCGGGAGGAGACTACATAAAGGGCATAGATGCCCTTTATTTATTATGAGGCAGGGATCATTGGGGGTCATCTCGGAGGCTGGATCCCACAGGCCATCACTTGGAAGAGACTTTGAATGTATTTCATATAGATTCAGAAGGGGAATTGGCCACCAATGGAAGATTCCAGTAGATTCTGACTTCATATAAGTGAAGTTAGTACCGGATAGGGAGGACCCCGAAGGAAAACAAAGCAAAGCAAAACAAAAAATCCACTACATCTGAATGTACTGTCTTCCCTAAATTTGAAAGGAATAGCAGAGGTCACTATTTTAAGTGCTGTTAAAGAGATGATCTGCGGGGATATGTGTATAAAAACAGATGATTGAACCTGGTGTACCCCCAAAAAAATAAAAAAAAATTTAAAAAAAAGAGATAATCTTAAGTTTACGTGGGCTATAAAAGAAGGGGTTATGGTAGTAGAGGACTTCTGAGATTTCTTTTATTCCTAACATTTTATAATCTAACAATAGTCCACAGATATGTCTTTCTTCATTTAATTCCTAAAACACCTTTTATGAGATGCTGTGAGACCCTGCCCATATCCCCTTGCCCTACTCTGGGTTACTGTGTATAATATGTAGTTTCCATATATGATTTCTATATCACTCTTTCTGAGGTTGTTTTATGGCTCAGAAAACCCTGCATCTGATGAACAGGAATTATAAGTGACCCAAGCTTCCCTGCCCCTCTGATAGGATAACTAAGCCATAAGGTCCCAAAGGTCCCACAGCGACATCTCTCTAGTCAACACGTCAATTACTGACTTGTATCACTTCCCTCTCCTACTCCCCCACTCCCACTTCCTGGAATCACCAACACATTAAGCTATTTATGTCCAAATGCTTCTCTCAGGTCTCTTTTTAGGGGAACTTAAACTGAGACATCCCTCTATTCCAAATCTTACAACTGAGTATTCTATTTCATAGTTCTGGTTATTTAGATATAAATGCTCTCAGTATGTAAACCGCCTACTCTTGAGCAACATATTTTATGTTTTTTGTTTTCTCACACCCTAGTTATAGCCTCCAATTCAGATGTAGGCCAGAGGAGAAGTCCCATTGTTGGTAGCTCAGAGCAGCGTGCTGCCACTAGATTAGAAATTGGAAGACCCGATTGTCTAGCAGCTCTGTTTCTCTCTAGCCATGTGATCTTCTGCAAGTCACTTGACATCCCTGGGCATCAGTTTGCTCACATTTAATTAAATACTGATCTAAATCAGTGGTCCTTAAATATTTTGAGCCTTTTAAAAACACCTGTACAAGTTTTATACTGTCTTCCCTGGAGAAAAACTAATGCACATGAACATAAATGCATCTGTGCATAATTTCTGGTTATTAATGAGGCCATGGAAGCCTATCCATGGCCTCTAGGTAGAGTTCTATGGACCCCAGGTTATAATCTCCTGGTCTAGGTGCTCTTTAACTTCCCTATAAATTTCAGCACTTATGATTCAATGAGTAATTGATTATAGAGATAATGATTTCTTCTAGACTAAGATTTCTCAATAAAGCAACCTTCCAGCTAAAATCCAGCTGCTTTATTAAACCTGACATTAGATTCAATATCCAATCTATTAGAAATTCATTCTTGTTCTCCCAGTTACTGGAGCTTCTCTGGAAAAAATAGTGAGTTGTTCACTGCTGAGAGACACAAGGAAGAGTCTCTCTCAGACCAAATCCATATTAACAGTTGATGTTTTTCTTAAGCTGATAAACTACTTCCAGAAAACATATGATTTCCTAAAATAAACTTCTTCACCTGACCAAAGCGCTGAGAGGGAAGAGTAGGGCAGGAAGTTCAATCCCACTTCCCAGGAGTAGAAATATCTCTGCACCACTTTGATAGAGTCTGGCTGAAGTGTCCTCTCTGTTATCACAAAGGAAATTGATCTTAAGTCAGGGCCTAGAAGAGTATAGGAGGGAACATTGTTTCAGGCCTTATAAGATACCCCATTTCATGTACCACATAGCTTTCTCCAAAATCAACAGATTTTTCTGGTCTTCTTGTTGGCTACTGCAAATGAACATATCCAAGTTGCAGGGTATATTAAAGTTGGGTCTTTGGAAGAGGTTATAACCAAATCCACTCAAAATCTCAGCTAAGAACATATAAGCCATTTTCTTTTTCTTCTTAAAATATTATTTAGGCTGTTTCTACTCTGTGGTGCCCCCAGGAGAAATATCAGTCCAAATTCTTATGGAACTGACCCACAGAGCTTCAGAGGATGAAAATCTAGTTTTGAATGTTTAGAAAGATAGTTAGCAACAGCATCTAGCCATGGGCCCTTGTTTTCCATCCAGTTAGGAGGCTTCTATGATTGCTACTCATCCTCAGCAGTGTCTGAATGTTTAGTCTGATTTGAATGAAAACAAAACAAGCTTGCATTTACGCAAAGATGTGGTAGTAATTGTTACTAACCAGTCGTTTTTAAAGAAATAGCTTATTTCTATTAAGATATGCGAATTTCAACATGCAGCCTTGTCTTAATCTTTTAAAGTAACAAGTTAACTTATTTGGCCCAGCTGCTTCAACTGGGGACAATAAACACATGGTCAGAATAATATAGAGGTTCTGAGCATTAATTTAGAGTTAACTAAACTTGAGATCAAGTGCTTAATTTATATATATCAGCCAAGTGACCTGTGTGAGGTGGCTAACATCTGTCTCAGTTTTCCCACCTGGGAACACTGTTTCCCTTGAAGTGTTGTGGAAAGATTAAACAAGATAGTGTATGTAACATCCTCACCAGTGCCTGGAGTACAGCAAACATACAAGTAGTTAATATTGTTGTCTTTATTTGAAATATGCAGTAATTTTCATGCTATGTATTTTTTAATACAGGAAATAAAGTTCCCAAAAACGAGATGTAGATAAGTACTTATTTCTACTTTGGCAAAATTCTGGCTCTGGATGGGTGGTTTAGGGGCTCAGCTGCTCTAGACAGAGGCTGAACATGTTGTCTGTAGAGAAGGGACACGCAGAAGACAAGAACAGGTGTTGTCAGCTGCCCTATTACAGCAAAGAAATACTCATCACACAGTGTACAACTAGAGTAGCTTAAAAGGAACCCTTAAGAAAATAAAGACAGAACTAGAACGATACCAGACATAGGTGCTTCTGTTCCACAGAGCCATACCTCAAGCACAAAGGATATTAGATTTAAATATAGGGCTGGTAGACACCCTCTCACCAGTGGGATCCTGGGTAAGAACTAGGGGTGGGGGATCTTAGCATGAGGCTACACGATGACCATCTGTTTGAGAGGTTTCATGTGAGGCTTCTGAGTTGAGCCAAATGCTATGTTACCTGTGAAATCTCTCATCCAGCTCTGCGCCACCCAGATTTTCTTGCTTCCCTGTCTCTGCTCATGTAGGATTTTCTACATCTCCATTGACCACTCATCCCAATGGATTTAAATCTCTTTACACAGACATCTCCTTTAGACTGTAAATGATAAGATCAGCTATCATGCTTGTTTTATTCACCTCCTCTTTACCCCATTGGTGGAAGCATTGCCATCCTAGGGTTGTGGGGATGACTGAACACCTGCCACCTGACATTGGACACATGCGATTGAGAGCTGTTTATTAGTCAATCCTATTCACAGTCTGGGGAAGGCTGCTGTATGCCATGCAAAGCCGTACAGGAGCAGAGTGAACAAACAGGGACTGTGGGAGGCAAGTTTCGTAGCATTAAGAGGGTGAGGTGCCCCCTTGATTTCTGTGAGAGGATATGGTTGGCTTGTTTGAATAATTCTGTGGAATAGCGTGGAAGTGAAACTTGTTACTCAGGTATAATCAGGAATGGTGCCTCTTTCCCTTGACAAGGATGGTTGTTTGACTGGGGAGACCTTATCTGTGGGAGGAGAAACGGAAGGGAATTTTTGGTTAGGCCCTTTGAGGCTCTCCTGTGGATGGATGTAGGTAATGTATTACCTGGCTGAAATAGTGAACACGGACAACCAATAAAAAGAGGCAGCTCCAGGAGAACTAAACCTGGCAATAGCCCTAGGCCAGTGTTCCACAAAACAGGATCTCTGACACCTACCTCAGAATCATCTGTGAGCCTGTTAGAAATGCAGAGCCCTGGTGCCCTTACCAGTCCTGCTAAATCGGATGCTCTTGGGAGTGATGCAGTGTTGGGAATCGAGTTGCAGAGAATTATTATTTTATTAAGCTCCCCAGGTGATTCTTTGCACACTGGATTCTGAGAACCACTGTCCTGGGAATATCCTGGGGGCAGAAAATATGCCCTAGGCATACCCAGGAGGTAAACAGTTTCCCCTAGCTGCTCCCCTGCAACAGTAGAAATGACTTAGATGTCTCAGTACTATGCACTATGTGGTCAGTAATCACAGAAGCTTTGTGGTCACTTGCCATTGTGTCCTCTGTTACCCATTCAGTCCTTCAGTCCTCTCCTTCCCTCCCTACCTCTCTCTTATTCTTTTCCCCTCCTTCCTTCCTCCCCCGCTATTCCTCATTACTTCCCTATTGTTTTTGTTCTCTCCTTCTCTTCATTCTCTTTACGTTTATTAACATCCACAAAGTGCAGGCATTGTGCAAACTAATGTGAGAGATACAAAGATGTCATTAATTGATTCCTACCTTCTAGGAACTTACAATCTACATGGGGAGATAACACTGATACATCAATAGGATTTTTTTTCTTTTGATTTTTATTGGAGTATAATACCTTTACACTGTTGTGCCAGTTTCTGCTAAACCACAAAGCGAATCAGCTGTATTTATACATATATCCCCATATCCCCTCCCTCTTGAGCCTGCCTCCCATCCTCCCTATCCTGTCCCTCTAGGTCATCACCAATCATTGAGCCATCAATAGGATTGAAGGTGAACTATTCTCAGATCCCCAAGGGAAATGTGTCTTGAGCATTTAGAAAATAAAAGAATCCTATCTGCCTGGGACAAGATAAGTGTAAAATCAGGGGAGGCTTCCTGAGAGAGGGGTCCTTGAAAGAACCTTTAAATACAGGTGGAATTTGGACATAGAGAAAGAGACATCCAGAGTGGAAGAAACAAAGGCAGAGAGTGGGGGCCAAGTAGGACCAATTCTCCTTGGCTGTAGTAGCAGTATTGAAGGCAAGTAGCAGAGCCTTGGGTGAAAAAGGTTGGCCCTTCCTAACACTCCCTGGGATTCAAGGAGAATTTGTTTTATTCATTGCCTTAAAATGTCCTAGAGCTTTATTCAATAATACTCCGCTAAGAAGGAAAAAGAAATATAGAAAAACTGTCCAATACTTATTAATCTGAGGTGGAGAGATTGTGCTGTACTGAGTTTTAGCAAATTAAAAAAAAAAACAGTTTGAGGAAAGAGTAGCAATGACATTTACATTAGTTATAGTTAATATGCATTGATTGGATTAAAATACGACATTATGAATATAGAAAAAAGGTGTCTGTTGGAAAATGAAATGCCATTGCTTTCAAGGAGGGGAAGGGAAATAAAGCCAGTAGCCTGGATTCTGTTTTACTTGAATGCTCTGGGTTTAGTGGGAATGGGGTCATTGATTTAAGCTCTTCCCTTAAAATGCATTAGTAAAACACAGTTTTAAAGTTAAATAGAACCCATTTGGGAATTTTTTTCCCAAGGATGTATTATTTGTACATGCATAATGCATGTATCCTCAAAGCCCACCTCAATTAGTTTTAAAAGCAGAGTTTCTATGCAAAACAATTTATCCATTGCAGTAAACAATTGAAAAATGTCTGCTTGTACAAGGAGCTACATTCTGTGAATCAATGCAGGTAATAAATTACAATCACTGTCACTTTCAAAGCCACAAGGCCTGGTCTCAACCTATGCCAGGGATGCAGCTAAACTGAGTGGCTCTGTCTTGGGGCTGACTGCTCTCTGGCTAAAGAACCCAGCGGACTGAGGGTTCCTTCTGTTGGTGGACTCAGGGTGTTGTAGGGCAGCTGCTAAATTCTGGGCTTGTAGCTCCAAATGAAAAAAAAAATCCCGATCATAAAAATCTTGCTATCAGGTGAAAAATACACATGCTCTCTACATTAGGTAAACATTTTCCTGAGCTGGAGACTCAGATAAATATAAACATTAAAAAGGAAACCTGCTTGAATGTTTTTTCTTCTTCCTAATTATGTAAATATGTATTACTCGCTCCCTTTTTTCTTGCCTGCTGCTGGCAGCTCATACACTTGAAAAAGGTATGTTTTATTCAGGAGAACAAAACAGGCAGGGACATGAGACTTTGGTGAATAATAAATTGATTTTGACTTGGCCTTTTAGCTCATTATGAATCTTTAAAATGGTGAAATGTGATTCTCTTCCTTCTCTGCTGAACTCCTAGTCATATGCTGGCAGGATGGGGTTGGAGCTTGGCGGTTTAATGTCCAGAAGGGAAAGCTGGGATTAAAAGGAAATCTTGAGCTTGGATTCAGAGGATATAATGTGCTTCTATTCATCATTCATTCCATCCATCCATCCATCCATCCATCCATCCATCCATCCATCTGCCCATTTGTTCTTTCTTTGTAATGGTTAAGATTATTACCATTGGCCCTGGAGGCAGCCAGTTAGAACACAAAACCTGGCTCTGCTGCTTAAGAGCAGTGTGATGTTGAGCAGCTCCTTGAGGACTCAGTGTCCTCATCTGTAAAATGGGTAACAATATCTACATTTCAGAACGTGAGGGATAAATTAGGAATGTATACAAGAAACAAATTTTGTGCAGTGGTTGGCATTAGTAAATTTTCAATAAATAGTAGCTTTAACTCAATTGATGTGTATTAATAATTGACTGTGCCACCGACTAGACTGAATATAGTGTGATTCTCATATAGAGGTATCACTCAAGAGCTTTATAGTTTAATATTGGAGATAGGTGTGACTTTAGAGTAAGGTTGGAAATGATGAGTTTGATAAGGAACAATCAGATGTAGGGCTATGCTAGTTCAGAAGGGGTTGACCTTACTTTCAGCTATGGGGAAAAGATGAGGCTCTGTGGAAGGGTGTTACTGGAGCTGGATTTAGAGGGTATGCAGGGTTTATAATGAAAGAGGTTAGCAGGAGAAGGATTCTATCACATCTACCTATTATAAATCTGTAATGTGTAATGGAACTCCACATTCATTATTTCACGTAATCATCACTACAGCTTATACCATGATTGGGTGTACTATAGTGATTGACAATATTGTGCCAACTTGCTGCAGTTTATACAGGATGAATGACATACCCAAGTTTGCACAAACAGTTTTAAAACCTAGTTACCTCCTCAATTATATAAAGATAGTAATAGCATCCACCTCAAAAGATGTCTGTGATGATTCAATGAAGTAATACATCAGAATGTTCAGCAAAATGTAAGAGCACAAGTGGTACTAGGATGCTGTTTGGGGGGACAAAGCTGATAGTGATCATGGTGAAGCTGTTAATCGTGTAGTGAGGTGACAAACCTGGTTCACTCTTGTCTGCTTTGAACACCATATTCTTTTCATTGGCTTTGAAAATGGAGAAAATTATGAAGAAATTGGTTGAGAGGGTACTTGCACGAATCAGTGGAGGGAACACTTCTTATTACAAGGAAGGCCTAGACCTAGTCTGGGCAGAGGACTTTGTCATGAAATTCCGTCCAAAATGTCAGCAATAGGAAATACCTCAGAGGCTGTCCAGCTTTACTGTTCTCAGATAGGAATTTAAGGTTCAGAGTAGTTTAGTCACTTTCCCAGGGTGATACAGGTTGCTAGAAGCAGATCTTGGTTAAGACCATAGCCTTGAGTTCTAAACCTACAGAGATGCTTTTCCTAAATGATAAATGATTAGAGTCCTTTAAAGTCTAGCTAAGCCTTCATCCCCTCTCCCCACTAATTCTTTCTCTAACACACTGTTGTCCATTAGAAGAAGTGCAATCCACAAATGGGAGACACATGGGTTATTAAAAATCTTTCAGTAGCCATAATTTACAAAGTAAAGACTAATAGATGAAATTTATCTTGATATATTTTACGTAGCCCAATATATCCAAAATATTATCAGTATAAATATATATATCAATATATATTGATACAGTATATAAGTATAAATTATTGAGATTAATTAGATGTTTTACATTTCTTTTTTCATGATAAGTCTTCAAAATTTGGTGCATGTTTTGTAATCATAGCACATCTCAATTTGGACTGGCCCCATTTCAAGTGCTCAGTAGCCACCTGTGGCTAATCAACTGCATGGCACTGCTCTAACTCTAACGCATCTCACAGCTCTCATAAACTTATCTCACATCTATAATAGCAATAATAATAATAATAATAATGGCCATGATCATCAATAACCATCATCACCATCACTCCATAGCTCTAATAGATAGTCAGTGGCCCACACGATAATGTTTTCAATCTATAGACGCTTCTGGTCTTTGTAAAAAGTTTCTTCTTATTGACCTGTGATCTGATCCTCTGTAGCATATTCACATTTGGCCCAATTCCACCTCTTGGAGCCATATTATTTCTCTTCCATGGTCTAGCACTTCAGAGGGAATAAATGTCCTGAGTCAATGGTTTTACTTCAACACCCTTAGTTTGTTCAGTCATTTCTCAAGGACAGGGCTTTGGACCCCTTCTTCATTCAGTGCTCTGCTCTGAATGTGCTTTTTTTTTTTTTGTCTTCTGGTTGCAAATGAACCTGAAATTCCAAAGGAGGCCTGGCCAATACAGATAGGTCTACTATTTCCTCCAATTTAAATATTCCATTACTTCTAATGCACATTTAAAAGGATTAATTTTTCTGTTTGTCAGCCTCATCACATTGTTTATATGGCATTTATTTCCTGGTAAATCTCCCTAAGTATATGCATGTGGGCTATTTCTAAGCTCTATATCTCCTACCTCATATTTGTGCCATTGGTGTTTGAACTCCAGGGTAGGAATTTACATTTATTTGTTTCATTTCATCTAGGTATATTCAGCTCACAATTCTGACATATTAAGATATGAGTCTGTTGCTTCTATCATTCTGTGAATTCTCTATCCTTTTCTGCTTGGCATTCTTAAGTGTGATAAGCACACTTTCTATAGCATCATCCAAAGAATTAATTAATATGCTATTTGGGGCAGGAACTTGTCCAAGAAGTTTGTTTTTGTGGTTTATATCTTCATATTTCTTTCCAACTCACTCTCTTCCATCCGTGGTTCCCTGCCCACTCTAATGAGCCATAGAGTTAAGGACCGGGATAGTTGAGTCAGGATTATGCATCAAAAACCACAAGAATAATCCTATTGGTCAGTCCTTAATCATTGAAAAGCCTGGCCTCATATCTCTTCCCATCCGTTAAGTTTTACCTTCCCTCCGGTTCAGCATCACACTGCCATGATATCTACCCTTCATCCATCTCTGATGTCTTAAGTGCCAAAGACCTGCTTTCCAACCCAAATCTCCCATTCTTCTAGATCACTGAGTCTCTTTTGAAACTCTCTCTCAAATGACCAATGAGATCATTGAGGTTGAGCCTCTCTCTTTATAAAAAAAAATTATGGAAAACTTAAAACATTTTAAAGGCAGAAAGTAGTATAATGAGCCTTGTGGAGTTCTCACATGTACTCAGAGCCAATCTTGTTTCATCTTACTTCTACCAAGTCTCCCCTCTACCAAGTCTCCCCTCTATTATGTTGAAGCACATTACAAATACTATATCATTTTATACTTAAGTTTCTCTGGATGTATTTATAAGTAATAACAAGTTTAAAAAAACCATAGCACAACACCACCTAAAATGTTCATGGTACTTTTATATATCATCAAACATCTTAGACCACTTTTCTCTTGTCCAGCCAGACTCCTGAGAGGAGGGTATGCTATAGAGAATATTCCTTTGACCACAGCCTTGCTAGACAAAATAAGAGTCTTTCTATTAGTTAAGTAGAACAACATAATTCAAAAAGTCTAGAAATCTATGGCTGTTTCACAATGTATTGTTTGAGCCACTTATCCATGCAGCTTGAGAGCAGAAGAAGGCAAGGAAGAGTGGCAAGAGAAGGATATTTAAAAGTTTCATTTGTTCCTTTGGGAACACCCAGTATGTTCTATTAGAGAAGTGTGTTATAGCCCTAGAAATATCCAAGCTCTCTTTGGACCAACTCCTGGAAAATGTACGTGTGAACTGATAGCTTTTTGTGAAATCTTTCCTAAGCATCTCATATTTTTCCAGCAGGAACAGCAGTGCATAGTCACTTAGCAAGAAGAGCAATTTCCTCAGGCTGTCCAATAGCTGAAATAGTGGGTCTGGAAAGAAAAGAGTGAGGGGGGAAAGATTCATTTGGAAATAAATCTCTTGGGTAATTATACCCTACTTGATCACAGAGTTGAGTACAATCACAGAGCTTTCTTTTTCCTTCCTTCCTTCCTTCCTTCCTTCCTTCCTTCCTTCCTTCCTTCCTTCCTTCCTTCCTTCCTTCCTCTCCCTTTCTCCCTCCCTTTCTCCCTTTCTTTCTCCTTCCCTCCCTCTCTCCCTCTCTCCTTCCCTCCCTTCTTCCCTTCATTGTCTCTCTCTCTTTCTCTCTCTCTCTAATAGAGCTATCACCTGCTGTTCCCCTGGCAGGCAATAATGTGAATTGAATTTAGCTCCTCACTACAGCTTTACCCCTGTGGCCATCAGGACCCAGCATTGCTCTTGTGAAGTCACTTTTGCCAGGAGCAATATGAGTCAAGGTGTCTACAAACTTGCAACAATTTTGTAAGTCACTGAGTTCATAATTTACTAGAGCCATCTGGAAAGGAAGAAAGACTACTTACTGTGTCATTCATCGATAGGGAGATATGAGACGTGTTTTCCAACCTGCTCAAATCCCCCATCTCCCCCATGAAACCATCCAGTATACCCAGTTGGAATTAATCTCTCCTCCATTCTGCCATTATGTGTGACCCTTCTATTAAAACAGTTTGAATAGCCTGCTCTGAACTACAGTTACTTTAATGGATGTGTCTCTTCCACTTATGTCCCTGTAAAACAAGGAGTCTATATTATTCATCCAGCATCTGTGCACTGCATGTAATAAACTAACAGACATTTGTTGAAATGAGACTGAAATGCATATTTGATAGTATACAAGAGGTAAAATTAGCACACAAATACCAAATATAGAAGTTTTGAAAATTCAGTTCAATAAGCCTTTGTTAACACCTACTACGTAAAATTAAAAATAGTTACACGTATTGAGAGTTTACTACGTGTCCAATACTGTGCTAAGGACTTGGTGCATCTTCTTATTTAATCCTCAGAATAAATCAGTGAGATGGGAACCACAGTTATCCCCACTTTACAGGTAGGAAATTGAGGCAAGTTAAGCACCTGCCCAGCTCAAGTTGCAGGTGTGGTATTCGACAACTAGCCTGTTCAAATATAGACAATGCCAGAGACCTGTTCTGTTGTCCTATGACATCTTTCTTAGTTTTAGAGAAGAGGTAAAATTACACATATACATCCTGTGTGTGCCCATCTGATAAAATACAGTTTATATACACTTGTCCAGTTTCCCATGATTTGTTATATTCCCATGTTACAGCTTTCAAATGGAAAGAAAATCCTTGAATGTAAGAGTTAGAAGGGACCTCAGAAAGAATCTAGTCTGAATTTCTTTTCCCCATGTATAGGCAAGGCCAGCAAAGTCATTTCATTCAGATTAAAGCTCAAACTTTTTTTTTAACTTTCTATTTTATATTAGAGTTGAGTAACAGTATTGTGTTAGTTTCAGGTATACAGCAAAGTGATTCAGTTGTACATATACATATATCTATTCTTGTTCAAATATGTAACAACCTAAAAAGCCCAAACTTTTAAGGGTCTAAAATACTCACTGCCCTGTCCTTACATCCTCCTCCTCTCTTCTTTGCTTATTCCGAAATAGCTACACTGGACTCTATGTTTCTCAGACACATTGCCTGAGGATCTTAATCTAGGCATACTCTTGGCCTTGATGCTCTTCCCCCGAATACCCACTGGATGGCCTCCCACTTCTTTCAAGTCTTTCCTCAATGAGCCTACTTAATGCTGGATCCTGCCCGCCACCCCTAACACCCACCCCAGTTCCCCCTTACCCGACTCAAACTTTTATTTGTTCCATAGCCCTCATTACCCCTAACATACTACATAACTCACTTTGTTATGCTGATTTTTCTTTTCTTTTCTTTTCTTTCCTTTCTTTTTTTTCTGGGGTGGGGGTCAGTGTTTCCTACTGACAACACATTTGTAAGCTCCACAAGGACAAGGGTTTCTGTCTATTTTTGCCTCTAATATATTTCCAAGTGCTGAGAGGAGTGTCAGAGTCTCCAAGAAAAGTGGATGAAGAAATAGATGGTCTATATAAAGATGCATAGCTGGTCAGTGCCAGGACCTGAACCAGAACTTAGGTAGATTCCCAGTCTAATGTTCTTTCTTTCCCCCACGCTAAAGAGTGACGTTAGAGAGGTGACCGGGCTGAGCACTATCTGAGATAAAGCCACACACTGAGCCATAGGGAACTCCTCTTTTTCTCTTTGGGGAGAAGAAGTTTGGAAATCTGACATGTCAGTGAAGGGAGAATAGAGATCACAGTAGAAAAGAAAGCTGATAATTGTGGAGCCTCTACCATCACCAAAGGCTATGCAATATCCCTCATATACTCTATCTCATTTAACATTTATAAAACATTATTTCAGTTCGGGGATGACAGAATTGACTCTCAGAGTTAAGTAACTCTTCTCTGGCTGCAGGGCTCATATCTAGATTCAAATACAAAGAAGTCTATTAAGAATCTTAAGCCCAAGACATTTCCTCTACCCAGTACTACTACTTTAATGTGCCAAAGGAGGTAGAATAGTTTTTTAAAATGTTTAGTAGTTAAAGCACAGAGATTAATATTTATAGCAGGCGTACAAGCAAAGGCAGCTATTTTCATATTCATTTAATGCACAATGAATTACTGAGTTTCTGCCACATTCAAAAGGCTGTTACGTGTAAGCTATCTATCAATTAAATATTTATTCATACCTAGTACGTGCAAGGTATTGGGCTAGGGATTGAGGCTTCAGATGTTAAAGCGCATGGTGCGTATTTTCAAGTCGTTCAAAGTCAGGGTCAGCTTCTCAATGATAAAAAAGTGAAATGAAACAATTGAAAGGTGCAGTAGATAATTCATCTATCCAACAAATACTTACTAAGCGCTTAACACGCTCCAGGTACTTGGTTAGGCACTAGGCACAAAGAGTGTGCTCGTTGTGCTATCACCTCTATGGACTTACTAAGAGACCATCATTCACGAAATAATCATACAACTGTGCAAGTCCCAACAGTAGGTGCTATGATGGAAAACTACAGGGAGCGGAGACTCTCTGTATAACAGAAGGACCTGCTTTAGACTTGAGGAGAGTAAATGAGGAGTGATCAATGGGTATGGTTTTCCCGAGTGCGTGTCAGAGTAAGTGCCACATAGTGTTTTAATAATTTTCAAAGCATTTTCCTACCTCTTACCTCCGTAGACTCTCACAAAAGTTTGGTTGAGTTAAGGGAGGCCTGGATTATTAACTCTATAGGTGGAGACATGGGCTTAGGCTGGGGACTGGAGCACAGTCCCTTGAATTCCTGGCCTGGAGTGCTTTGCACTATAGCAAAGTCAGAAAACAGGTCTAGTTAAACCCTGTAGCCAACCATGGGGTTGATCTCCATAAGGAGCAGCTTAATTGCCCGTTGCCAAGTTTTGAGACTGCTCTACCCATACCCCACTCCCCACCTGGAGCTGTTTCACAAACATATTCTTGAGGCTAAGGGAGGGTCAGCAAAATGTGTAGATGTTTCACTGAAATGAGGATCTGCTCTTGGAAATAATTCAAGTGATGATGGTGACTGAGTCAGTAATCACATCTTAGAGCCTGCTGCCGTCTGTCCCCTACCCATCAAATTCTCCCAGTAAATTGTTTGCTTGTCCAATACCTATTCAGTATTCAAGATCCAGCTCAAATAGCACCTCATTTGTGAAGCCTTCCCCAGCTCGTCTATTAATTTAATGACTCGCCTTTTCTGTTTTGAAAGAAACTGATTCATACCTGCAATACAACACTTATCACATTGCATTATAATTACCTGCACTTTCCCGGGCTGGCTGTTCCCTGTGGGAATGGACTGATAGAGTCACGTTAATAGGAAAAGGTACCAATTAATTTCTTAGCCTTGTTATTATTTCAGGTTTACCAACTCCTGATAAATTTTGTTTTTTAGAGGCCCCATTGTGCGTGGCGGCCGGGGTGGGAGGGGGGGTTGGCTTTCCCTTGTGCTCATGAATGAGTCCAGTCATGTTTCTCCTGATGGGTGTTGTCACTTTCTCTGTCCTCTGTGGTCATTTCCACTTGTGCTGGTCCCTAGTCTCTGTGATACCGCCTGAAGCTACTTCCCCTCTGACTCCAGTGCTTTGTTGGAGGTCGGGTTCCCTGGGAAGCAGACAGTGAGAGAGTGTTGGAGTATAAGGAGTTCTTTGGAGCAACATCTGTGAAAGGAAAGCATGGGTACAAGAGAGGGCAGGGGAAGATGTCAGACTGTGATGCCAATCAGACAGTTTCTGCCAGTCCAAGGAGGAGCTTGAGGGCAAAGATTTCCTATCAAAGGAGCCGCACTTTATACAGAAATGGCTAGTTTTATACCATTATTGATCAGTCGTTGGCTGGGGGCCATCTTGAGCATAGCATGCTCTTGGCTTGAAAACTGAGGCAGAACTTTAAGCCTCTTAACAAACTACAGTCCTCACAGCCTGGGAGGAGTCTTTGCTTATAGAGGGTCTGAGTGGAGCATCTCCATGTCTGCTAGATGCAGTGATGTGCAGGCACTGACTTGTACTGGAGTAGATAGTTAATTTTCCAGGAATTTTGCCAGCTAATTATTAAACACAGCCATTATTAAAAATAAAATAATATAAACTCACAAATAAACATATTAAAAACAAAGGTAATAAATACTCAAAACTCATCATTGCCTATTGCACTGCAATCCACTATTATCTATGCTCCAGGGAATATGTTGTCAGTTGTACCTGTACAATTATGTTATACTATACAGTGGCGTGCAGTACACACCTTGTCCTAACCCAGTGCCATCATATCGGTAGTTTGAAACTGGCCATATTGGGAATATTTATACCATGAAAACTGGCAAACTCTACAAATCAGGGCTTGGCTCACTGCTTTGTTGGTTGTCTAGACTTAAGAAAATGATAGAGAAAATGTCAATAATACAGATTATATTTTAAAGTGTGTGTTGCCTGGAGCCAATACATTGTGAATAGCACAAAAAATATGAGGAAATATTCTTCCAATCCTCAAAAACTATTATCCAATTCAGCAAAGAAAGTCATGATTGACAATGGGTGAAGTTTTGACATATGTTGTACTTCTTTCACTTTCGTCTTACTCATTAGCATAAAGAAAATATCAACTAACATTCCAGTGGGAACTACACTTGTTTGTCAGTGGCAACCATATGTTGGTTATAGGTACAAGAGTTCCACAAAAATCAAATGAAAGCATTCTATGAGAATTCATTGATTCTATACAATTTACAATAAAGACTATTGCATGTTTTATTATTAATTGTAAATTGTATGTTGTATGGTCTTAATATCAGTAAACTTTATATGAAATGTGTGTGTATGGGTGTATATACACATACACATTTTCTTTTCCTGGACATCCAGTTGTTAAACCTTTACCAATCTTACACTGCTCAGAGGCCCTTTGCCTAGTACCATTAGCCCAATACTCTGCTGTAGTTTCCACTGAGCACCTTACCTTAGGTGCTCTAGCTCCCTGGAGGTGCTAATGGACTGTGTTCTCTGTTGCTCTCAATGTGTTAAACCAAGCCAAGGCTCAGGCAGAAAGGGCTTCTCTTCTTCTTTAGTGACATGGGTACCAAGGCAATATTGCCCTGTGCTTTAATTGCTTACAGAGTTTTAGTGAACCCTCTTCTTTCAGTTTTGACTCACAGTATTCTGCCTTCTCTCCCTAGGACTCAGGTGTGAGGCCACGATGGGCTAGATGAGAAAATGAAGTTGGAGGAAGATGTATCGAGTTGCCCATCCCCTCTACTATCTGAGGCTTTGTTACATGTTAGCTACGCTAATCTCTTTGCCACAACACTTCTCAGTACTTTATATTAAGCCTCCTGGTGATGTTAAGGTACTAACTGTCCACACCTTCTTTGAACACAACCATGACCGTAGCTCAGGACCAAGCTGGGCTCCTCTCCCTCACATGTCCTAATGATACCATGACTTTCCCAAGAGAAATGATCTCACCTTTCCATCTTCAGCACTCCCCAGTGACATAGAAGGCACTGAACAAATTATTGTCTAATGAATGAATGTCATGCAGCAGACAAAGGCAGGCACCAGATGTATTAGCCTCCAATCATGGAATTTTCATTAGTCTATACCGAAATACATACTCTCCTATTACCAAGAAGGTTTTATGGTCTGGGCCACACTGCATGATGAAATGGCTGGAACTGAATGTGAGGTTTAACGGGTACCATCCTGCCTGTAGGGCAGAGGAGCAGGAGCCATGTCAATCTTTCTGTGTGCTCTCTCCTAGGTGATCGATGCTCCTTGAGGCCCATTTTAAAGTCTTCTTTTCTTTTCCTTTTTTTTGGGGGGTGGTGGTGCGGCTGCTGAGCCCTATGCCTGGAAACAGTGCTGTTCCTTTGTTCTGTTTGTTCTGATGTTTAAAAATCTTCCCGGGCAGAAACGGAGACACAAATGTGGAGAACAAACATGTGGACACCAAGTGGGGAAAGTTGGGGGTGGGGTGGGAGAGAATGAATTGGGAGATTGGGATTGCCATATATACGTTACTAAGAAAAAAATATCAAATTGTACACTTTAAATATATGCAGTTTATTGTATGTCAAAAAAAAAAAAAAATTCTGCCTGGCCCGTCCTGTGAGCATAGGTTCTCCTGCTTTGGCCTGATTTTGATGATATCTTTTGTCATATCTTTTAAGGTCTTGGTGTCAGTAGAGGCACTGTCACATCCCTTCCCTTATCATGAGTCACAGGCTGTCCCAGGATGTCCCAGATGAGGGAGGTAAACATCTCAGAAGCTGTTCAGATCGTTGCTGTTCCAGGAGATAACAAGGGCTAGCAAGATCACTTAGGATGCAGGTGCTACGGGTATAATACCCCCTGACGTGAATTAGTCCTTGTGTCTTTTCCAATCTCAGGGAAGCACAAATGTTTCCCCCACGGAGTACAGGTGAAGTCCCAATTCATTTTCCCTGGCTTTCACAACAGTCACCATTATGACCTTGACTCTCTCATAAATAAATAATGCACTTAACTCTTACTCTGAACAAGCCATTTTACTAGAACCTTTCAACAAAATGGTAAACAAAATAGATGTGATCCTTGCCTCCTTAGGATTTATAATCCAATAAAAAAATGGATTAAGGTAAGAAGAGTACAATGAAATGAAAAACAGAAGAAGCTTATAGACTAGGGACCCAGCTTAGTCCCTGGACTTAGGGAAACCTTCTCTGAGGACGTAACATCTACCATGGCATCCTGAAAGTGAGCAGAATTCAGCTGCAATAATTATTATTGCACATACTCAAGTAGCCCTTTATGTTGGACACTCATATATGCCTTGCTATGTGCTCATTTAATCCTCAACCACATGACGTAAGTACAAGTCTGATTAAATGAAGACAAACAGAATCTGAGTGACTTTGCTAAAATGTCTCACTGGTAATAAGTATCAGAACCAGGTGTCAACACAGTAGTCTGGTTCCATAATCCTTATTCTTAATGACTATCTGAAACTCACCTCTCTGATGCATAACATGCATCCAATTATTATTCTTTGAATAAATGAATGAAGAAAGAGAGAGAGCGGGGAGAGGAAAGAGAGAAATAACATTCTAGACAGAGAAGCCAACAAGTGCAAATGCCCTGAGGTCAGAGAGAGCAGGATGCGTTGTGTCAATGAGATGACACTCAGCGTGGCTGGAGAGTGGGGAGGAGGCACAGCAGGGTGTCCCCTTGAGGCTGGCAAGGCTACAGTCACCCTGCGGCCCATGTGAAGGAAGAGGTCTGCACCTTGACAGCAGTGTGAGGCTGTTGCTTAGTTTTAGGTAGGAGAGTGACCTGATTAGATACATTGTTTTCAAAGATCACTTGGGCTGCAATGTGGAGAATGGATTGCAATAAAGAAACAAACACGGGGAGAATAGTTCAGAAGCTACTTCAATAATCCAGGAGTCAGATAAAAGGATTGGAGTGGTGGCAATGGAGGAGGAGACAAATGGAGGGGTTCAAGCTATATTTAGAAGGTAAAATCAACACCCTTCCTTCTAGCCAGATGTGTCCCCACAGCACACTATGTCTACTTTGGCTTCTGTACCTTTCTTTGCTCACATTGTTTCTGGGTCACCTGAAATGTCTTCCTCCTCCTTCCATCTAAACCCCTTCTTTCATGATGAATCCAGCCTAGGACTACTCTAGTTATTACTTTGGTTCTGTCTAAAGGAAACTGATCTTTGTATTTTCAGTTTATTGTATCTGAACCTATCTTATTTTCCCTTATAGATAAGCTTCTTGAGTTTCAAGCCAGCTACTGCACCATGTTTTTCTGCAGCTGCACAGTTGCTCTCATGCTGCTTTGTAGTTACCAGAATTGTTGTGGAGTGGGGAGTCAACTGCTGTATTGTACAGAGCATGGGACTGAGTCAGAAATCTTGTCCCCACTAGCTGTAGTAACAATAAGTCATTTTTTGCACCTCTGTTTTTTAATTTATAAAATGGATACAGTTCCAGCTACATTAACTATTTCTAAGAATTCAAAAGTTGTTGCTAGATGGTGATGAATGTGAAAATACTTTTTATTTTATTTTTTAAATTTGTATTGTAATATAGTTGATTTATAATGTTATGTTAGTTTCAGGTATATAGCAAAGTGATTCAGTTATACATCTATCTATCTGTCAGTCTATTCTTTTTTAGATTCTTTTGCATCATAGGTTATTACGGAGCATTGAGTAGAGCTCCCTGTGCTATACAGTAGGTCCTTGTTGTTTACATATTTTATATATAGTAGTGTATATATATATATTTTTTAACCCAACTATATCATTTATTAAGATTGTATAGCTTTTACAAGAAGAAAAAAATTTTTTTTTTCAGAATTCCAGCTATTGTTTTCCCCATGGACTTCTTGGAGTCTCATCCACTGTTTCAGGGTTTAAGTGTCAGCCAAGGACTGGAGTGGGGGTTTTTCTTGCTATGGCTCCTTTCTTTCTGGGATTTCCCCCTTCAATTTCCAAACTGCTCTGGGGGGTCCAATATTCATCCTTTGAATCCTCAAGCCAATATGACTGCATCTTTCTGCTTGAGCTCTCTCTGAAGAGCCCTAGCACACCACACACACACTGGAGATCGCCCTCACATGAAAGGCTGGATAAATGGATATCACATGTGGTTCCCTTCTTTCAAGAGTCAAATCCCCTCTAGTTTCTGCCTGACTTGGGTCATTTTCCAATACCTTCACACAGTTCATTTTTTTTTTTTCTATTTTGCATGGAATTTATAACTACTGTTGGTAAGATAGCACAAAACAAACTACCATTACCCTAAGTTGGAAGTCTCCTGGTTACTTGTTTTTTTTTTTTTTTTTTTTTAATTATTTTTTTTTTGGGGGGTACACCAGGTTCAATCAACTGTTTTTATACACATATCCCCATATTCCCTCCCTTCCTTGACGCCCCCCCCTCGAGTCCCCCCCCACCCTCCCTGCCCCAGTCCTCTAAGGCATCTTCCATCCTCGAGTTGGACTCCCTTTGTTATACAACAACTTCCCACTGACTATTTTACAGTTGGTAGTATATATATGTCTGTGCTACTCTCTCGCTTCGTCTCAGTTTCCCCTTCACCCCCCGTCCCCTCCCATACCTCGAGTTCTCCAGTCCATTCTCTGTATCTGCTTCCTTGTTCTTGTCACTGAGTTCATCAGTACCATTTTTAGATTACGTATATGTGAGTTAGCATACAATATTTGTCCTTCTCTTTCTGACTTACTTCACTCTGTATGACAGACTGTAGTTCTATCCACCTCATTACATATAGCTCCATCTCATCCCTTTTTATAGCTGAGTAATATTCCATTGTATATATATGCCACATCTTCTGTATCCATTCATTTGTTGATGGGCATTTAGGTTGCTTCCATGTCCTGGCTATTGTAAAGAGTGCTTCAATAAACATAATGGTACACGTTTCTTTTGGGATTATGGTTTTCTTTGGGTATATGCCCAGGAGTGGGATTACTGGATCATATGGTAGTTCTATTTGTAGTTTTTTAAGGAACCTCCAAATTGTTTTCCATAGTGGCTGTACCAACTTACAGTCCCACCAACAGTGCAGGAGAGTTCCCTTTTCTCCACACCCTCTCCAACATTTGTTGTTTCCAGACTTTGTGATGATGGCCATTCTGATTGGTGTGAGGTGATACCTCATTGTGGCTTTGACTTGCATTTCTCTAATGATTAGTGATGTTGAGCATTTTTTCATGTGTTTGTTGGCCATCTGTATGTCTTCTTTGGAGACATGTCTATTTAGGTCTTCTGCCCATTTGTGGATTGGGTTATTTGCTTTTTTGGTATGAAGCTGCATGAGCTGCTTGTATATTTTGGAGGTTAATCCTTTGTCCATTGTTTCATAGGCAATTATTTTTTCCCATTCTGAGGGTTGCCTTTTAGTCTTGTTTATGGTTTCTTTTGCTGTGCAAAAGCTTTTAAGTTTCATGAGGTCCCATTCGTTTATTCTTGATTTTATGTCCATGATTCTAGGAGGTGGGTCAAAAAGGATGTTGCTTTGATGTATGTCAAAGAGTGTTCTGCCTATGTTTTCCTCTAGGAGTTTTATAGTGTCTGGCCTTACATGTAGGTCTTTAATCCATTTTGAGTTTATTTTTGTGTATGGTGTTAGGAAGTGTTCTAATTTCATTCTTTTACATGTAGCTGCCCAATTTTCCCAGCACCACTTATTGAGGAGGCTGTCTTTTTTCCATTGTATATTCTTGCCTCCTTTGTCAAAGATAAGGTGCCCATATGTGTTTGGGCTTACTTCTGAGTTCTCTATTCTATTCCATTGATCTTCCTTTCTATTTTTGTGCCAGTACCATACTGTCTTGATCACTATGGCCTTGTAGTATAGTTTGAAGTCAGGAAGCCTGATTCCACCAACTCCATTTTTCCTTCTCAAGATGGCTTTGGCTATTCGGGGTCTTTTGCGTTTCCATACAAATCGTAAGAGTTCTTGCTCTAGTTCTGTGAAAAATGCCATTGGTAATTTGATCGGGATTGCATTGAATGTGTAAATTGCTTTGGGTAGTACAGTCATTTTCACGATGTTGATTCTTCCAATCCAGGAACATGGTATGTCCCTCCATCTGTTTGTGTCGTCTTTGATTTCTTTCATCAATGTCTTAAAGTTTTCTGCATACAGATCTTTTGCCTCCTTAGGCAGGTTTATTCCTAGGTATTTGATTCTTTTGGTTGCAATGGTGAATGGGAGAGTTTCCTTAATTTCTCTTTCTGCTCTTCCGTTGTTAGTGTATAGGAATGCAAGAGATTTCTGTGCATTCATTTTGTATCCTGCTACTTTACTAAACTCATCAATTAGTGCTAGCAGTTTTCTGGTAGAGTCTTTAGGGTTTTCTATATATAATATCATGTCATCTGCAAAGAGTGACAATTTGACTTCTTCTTTTCCAATTTGGATTCCTTTGATTTCTTTTTCTTCTCTGATTGCTGTGGCTAACACTTCCAAAACTATGTTGAATAACAGTGGTGAGAGTGGACACCCTTGTCTTGTTCCTGTTCTTAGAGGGAATTCTTCCAGTTTTTCTCCATTGAGAACAATGTTGGCTTTTGGTTTGTCATATATGGCTTTTATTATGTTGAGGTAATTTCCTTCTATGCCCATTTTCTGGAGAGCTTTTATCATAAATGGATGTTGAACTTTGTCAAAAGCTTTTTCTGCATCTATTGAAATGATCATATGGTTTTTATCCTTCAAGTTGTTGATATGATGTATCACGTTGATTGATTTGCGTATATTGAAGAATCCTTGCATCCCAGGGATAAACCCCACTTGATCGTGGTGTATGATTTTTTTAATGTGCTGTTGCAGTCTGTTAGCTAGTATTTTGTTGAGGATTTTTGCATCTATATTCATCAGTGATATTGGTCTGTAGTTTTCTTTTTTTGTGACATCTTTGCCTGGTTTTGGTATCAGGGTGATGGTAGCCTCGTAGAATGAGTTTGGGAGTGGTCCGCCTTCTGCAATATTTTGGAAGAGTTTGAGAAGGATAGGTGTTAACTCTTCTCGAAATGTTTGATAGAATTCGCCTGTGAATCCATCTGGTCCTGGGCTTTTGTGTGTTGGGAGGTTTTTAATCACTGCCTCAATTTCTGTACTTGTGATTGCTCTGTTCATGGTTACTATTTCTTCCTGTTTCAGTCTTGGAAGATTGCATTTTTCTAAGAATGTATCCATTTCTTCCAGGTTATCCAATTGATTGGCATATAGTTGCTTGTAGTAGTCTCTCATGATGTTTTGTATTTCTAAGGTGTCCGTTGTGACTTCTCCTTTTTCATTTCTAATTCTGTTGATTTGCATCTTCTCCCTTTTTTTCTTGATGAGTCTGGCTAATGGTTTATCAATTTTGTTAATCTTCTCAAAGAACCAGCTTTTAGTTTCATTTATTTTTCTTATGGTTTCTTTCCTTTCTTTTTCATTTATTTCTGCTCTGATCTTTATGATTTCTTTCCTTCTGCTCACTTTGGGGTTTCTTTGTTCTTCTTTCTCTAGTTGTTTGAGGTGTAAGGTTAGGTTGTTTATTCGATCATTTTCTTGTTTCTTAAGGTAGGACTGTATTGCTATAAACTTCCCTCTTAGAACTGCTTTTGCTGCATCCCATAGGTTTTGGGTTGTTGTGTTTTCATTGTCATTTGTTTCTAGATATTTTTTGATTTCCTCTTTGATTTCTGTAGTGATTCCTTGGTTGTTTAAGAGTGAATTGTTTAGCCTCCATGTGTTTGTCTTTTTTGCAGTTTTTTTCCTGTAATTGATATCTAGTCTCATGGCGTTGTGGTCTGAGAAGATGCTTGATATGATTTCAATTTTCTTGAATTTGCTGAGGTTTGATTTGTGACCCAAGATGTGATCTATCCTGGAAAATGTTCCGTGTGCACTTGAGAAGAACGTGTAGTCTGTCGTTTTTGGATGGAATGTCCTATAAATATCAATTAAGTGGAGATGGTCTAATGTGTCATTGAAAGCTTGTGTGTCTTTATTTATTTTCTGTTTGGATGATCTGTCCATTGATGTAAGTGGGGTGTTCAAGTCTCCCACTATTATTGTGTTCCTGTCGATGTCCCCTTTTATAGCTGTTAGCATTTGCCTTATGTATTGAGGTGCTCCTATATTGGGGGCATAGATATTTACCATTGTGATATGTTCTTCTTGGATGGATCCCTTGATCATTATGTAGTGTCCTTCCTTGTCTCTTTTTTTTTTTTTTTTTTTTATTATTATTTTATTTTATTTTTTTTGGGGGTACACCAGGTTCAATCAACTGTTTTTATACACATATCCCCATATTCCCTCCCTTGTCTCTTTTAATAGTCTTTACTTTCAAGTCTAATTTGTCTGATATGAGTATTGCTACTCCAGCTTTCTTTTGACTTCCATTTGCATGGAATATCTTTTTCCATCCCTTCACTTTCAGTCTATATGTATCCCTTGGTCTGAAATGGGTTTCTTGTAGGCAGCATCTAGAAGGGTCTTGTTTTTGTATCCATTCAGCCAGTCTGTGTCTTTTGGTTGGAGCATTTAATCCATTTACATTTAAGGTGATTATTGACATGTGTGTTCCAATGACCATTTTCTGAATTGTTTTGGGTTTTTATTTGTAGGTGTTTTCCTTTTCTTGTGTTTCCTACTTAGAGAAGTTCCTTTAGCACTTGTTGTAAGGCTGGTTTGGTGGTGCTGAATTCTCTTCACTTTTGCTTGTCTGGAAAGCTTTTGATTTCTCCCTCAAATCTGAATGAGATTCTTGCTGGGTAGAGTATTCTTGGCTGTAGGTTTCTCTCTTTCAGGACTTTCAGTATATCCTGCCATTCCCTTCTGGCCTGCAGAGTTTCTGTAGAAAGGTCAGCTGTTATCCTGATGGGTTTTCCCTTATATGTTGTTTGTTGCTTTTCTCTTGCTGCTTTTAATATTTTTTCTCTGTGTTTAATTGTCGTTAGTTTGATTAATATGTGTCTTGGTGTATTTCTCCTAGGGTTTATTCTGTATGGGACTCTCTGTGCTTCTTGGACTTGGTGAATTATTTCCTTTCCCATGTTGGGGAAGTTTTCCACTAGAACCTCTTCAAATATTTTCTCAGACCCTTTCTTGTTTTCTTCTTCTTCTGGGATGCCTATAATTCGAATGTTGGTACGTTTAAGGTTATCACTGAGGTCTCTCAGGTTGTCTTCTAGTCTTTTTATTTTTTTTTCTTTTTCCTGCTCTGTGGCGTTTATTTCTCCCATTCTATCTTCCAACTCACTTATTCGTTCTTCTGCCTCAGTCATTCTGCTGGTTATAGCATCTAGAGTATTTTTAATTTCAGTTATTTTGTTATCCATTGCTGTTTGTTTTTCTGAGTTCTTATGAACTGTTTCTTGTACTTTCTCTATTTTGTTATCGAGATTTTGTATCATTTTTACTATCATTACTCTGAATTCTTTTTCAGGCATTTTTCCTATTTCCTCCTCATTTATTTGGTCTTGTGGGTTTTTTTCCTGCTCCTTTGCCTGCATGGTGTTTCTTTGTTTCCTCATGGTTGTCCAAGCTTTTAGGGTTGCTTGTCCTGGTGATAGAGGTGTTTATAGAAGACTGTCCAAGCCTCAGACTAATGTCCAAGTATTGGATTAAATGAATATTCAGTCTAGGAAACACATACATGTATAAGACACACAATTATTGAATCCGTTAGGACATAAGGCTCTAGAAAGACCTGACAGAACCCCAGTGTGCTATCAGATATTCAAAGAGAAACCCAGCAGAAATTGACAACTGAAACAGAACAAATCAGAGACAAAAGCAAAAGCAAACAAACAACAAATAACACCCTACACATACAAACATCAATCCAGGGAGATTTTGTAAGCTAGGATCAAATATAGAAATGAGCTGGAGTACCACCAGAGAGAATGGAGATTCTCAGAATGTAATTAGACAACTGTACTAAGAACTAAGATAAAGACAAAAGCCTAATATTAATACCAAGGCAGTGCATCATCTGGAGAATAGAGCAAGGAGTCTGAGCAGACCAATAGTGTTGCTTATAAGTATGTTAAGATAAAATACACTTAAAATGGCTGGAAGAAAGGGGCACAGAAGAGCGTACTGTGGTTGGAAATATGCAAAGAAAAAGAAAGGAATAGAAGTGTATAAAAGAAAGGAATGAAAGGAAAATATGAAAGATATTTTGTCCGTACTACCAAAAACTTAGCTAGATATAGAAGTATATAAAGAGGCAAAAAAAAAAAAAAAAAAAAAGAATAAAAAATATCCTTAAAAAATTATGTTGTAAAACTTGTAGATCCCTTAGGGCTAAGATCGTATTTAATAAATCAAAAAAAAAATAAAATAAAAAATAAAAAAGAGAGAGAGAGAAAGAAAAAAAGAAAAAAACTCCAGAACTGATCCCAGAATGGACCAGTTCAATAGGTATTGATACTACTATTTCTGTTTCCTTAGCGTCTCAGCTGTAAGTGTCCTTCTCCTTGCCTTGGGTTTTTTTTTTTTTTTTTTGCGTTATCCTGTGACCAGCAGAGGTTCCTTTATTGTTCATCTGTAAGCCTTGGTGTGTGGGGAGGGAGAGGGTACAATAGTGGCTCCTTCTCCTGGGAGTGAGTGAGCAGTGGCGCACTGTTGTTTCAGTCAGGCTTGGAGGTGCCTGTTGCAGAGGGCGCTGGTGGCTCAGGCGTACACAGAAAGTCTTAGAGTTGGGCCTCTCTCGGGGTTTTTTCTTTTTGATGCTGGTTTTTTTTTTTTTTCTCTCGGCAGCCTCCCTGCTGCTGGTGTTGCAAGGAGTTTTAATCTAGCCCCGCCCGAGCGCCTGAGGGTGCTTGTTATCCCTGAGCGCCTTAGGTGGCCCGCAGGGCGTCTCTCCGCTGCCTGTTGCAGAGGCACCGAAAGAGAGGGAGAGGCTATGCACGGGGCTCCTCCCCCCCGCCCGGGAGCCTGCAGCCTCCAGCCGCCATCATGGCCGGGCAGCTCTCAGGGACCGGCACTCCTCTCCGCGGACCTCCTCCCTCCTGTCCTCTCGGTCCGTCACCCTACCGGCAACAATGTTTCTCACCCTGAACCAGCTCTCCTGTTCCCACGCTCCCGCTCCCGGACCCTCCATTCAGCCACGGATCGATGTCTTGGTCCGGGAACGCTGAGCTGCACTGTGGACCCTCCGTATGTTTCTCACTCCCTCCCGTCTGCCACAGCTCCACCGCTTAACCCTCTTTGAGCCCTCGTAGATGCCTCCCTACCGGCTATGTCGGGCTCCCCGCAGCCCTTTCTGGTGCCCGAGGCCGTCTGCTGGTGTTCAGCTGGTTCTCTGTGGGAATGACTGCGTCCTTCCGTGCATTCCCAATGCATCTGTGGAGAGGGATGCACTCCACGTCTCTCTACTTCGCCGCCATCTTTTTCTCCCAGTAGTGTGTATATTTTGATCCCAAACTCCTAATTTATCCCCCCTCCCCACTCTTCCCCTTTGGTAACCATAAATTTGTTTTTGCTGTCTGTGAGTTTTTTTCTGTTTCGTAAATTAGTTCATTAGTATAGTTTTTTAAGATTCCACATGTAAGTGATATCATATGATATTTGTCTTTCTCTTTCTGACATTTCACTTAATATGATAATTTCTAGGTCCATCCATGTAGCTGCAAATAGCATTATTAATGGCATTATTTTGGGAATTCCCTGGCCGTCCAGTGGTTAGGACCCCGTGAGTCCACTGCAGGGGGCCTAGGTTTGTTCCCTTGTTAGGGAACTAAGATCCCACAAGCCATGTGTCATGGCCAAAAAAAATTTAAAAAAAAGGCGTCGCTGTATTCTTTTTTATACCTGAGTAATATATCATTGTGTATGTGTACCACATCTTCTTTATGCACTCATCTGTTGATGGACACTTAGGTTGCTTCCAAGTCTTGGCTAGAGTGCTTTACAAGTTTGTGGGATTATAAATCATGTAATTGTATAAGTCAATTTTATGGATTGCAATTGAGAGGAACGCAACTTGAATGTGCTTTAAAAAATATGAGCTTTATGGGAAAGATAATGGTATGAGGATGGCTCACATAATCAAAGGAATCAGGGCAACTCTGCCACTTCAGGAACTGGAACCAGGGATTCAAATGCCATCAGCATTCTCTCTCATATTCTCTCCCTCTCTTTCCCTCCATCCCTTGCTCCCTCCCCTCCATTTCTCTCTGGTGCTCTCACTGCACCCACCCCAATATCTATTTCAGTTACCTACCTCTGTGTGACCTTCAGCCTCTGCTCTCTGCTCTCCCATATTCTCTGTACAGAAGACGGGCCTTCTCCACATGGCAAGGCATATGACGACAGGGAACGCTGGGCTAATGTTTTATTTTAGAGAGATAAGAGGAAAGAGGACCCTCTCTGTCAGCTTCATTTGGAGAATTCACAAGTGTTTGGTCTGGCTTGTATAATGGACCCATCCTGGACCAAGCACCATAACCAGGGAATGGGGGTATCATAGCTGGTAAATTTTTTTTTAACATCTCTTTCTATGACCAAAGGTATAGCGTATTCTGCTCTGCAGCGCAAACTATAACTTTATGGTTGGGTTCCCCAAAGGAATGGGATTGCTGTTAACAGAAAAAGGGGAGAATAATGTCAGACATACCACACAATTCGTGCCCACTGCAATTCATAATAAGAAATGTATTTGGCATTGACTTGATCAGGCAAAGCTAGTTGGTATGATAGAAAGGGGTCATGAAGCTGCGTTAAACATAAGCAATATATTGCACAATTAAGGCACCTTGCACAGATGATACGCTCAGAATAAATGAGCAGAGATGACCTACAAATTTCATCCAAAGACACCTGGATTGATAGCAACTCACAACAAAAGACAGAATTTTGCTGAAGGGGATCAAGACAGATTGAAGCACGTAAGATGGTGAGAGGTAGCATGTTAGAAAATGACAGAAAGGCACAAATAAATCAACACATGCAAGGTGCAAGATTATTAATGTCCTTCCCCTGATGGAGATGGATTCTAATTACAAACAGCAGTCAGCTGATTGTGTGCAGATTTTATTTATGATCGGATTTGATTAGACAAATGATGACAAATGAGAAATGGTTGTAAATTGCCCAGTGATAAGTTCTGTTGCTAGGTAACAAACCAACATAATTCCTGGTAGAACCAAAGAAAAGGGAGGAATTGGAGGAACAAAATATTTCATGAATCTTCCTTTTTTTTTATTTTCTAAGGGACTTACACAATGTGCTAAGCTTTTAGGATTTCCCCTCGGGTTCTCACATCTCATTCGAAGTGAAATATCAGCATAGTTTCTGTTCTATGATGCAAACTTTCTCCAAAGAACCTAGGTTGAGGGAACTGGAAATGAACAGAGTTAGGAACAACTTAATAGAGGTCTTCAGATATGTTAATTCAATTAATCAAATGCTCACCCTCATCCTCCTGTGTGGAGAGTATAGTTTTAGACATTGCAGAGTGTGGAAGAAAGTATACCTCGTAGTAGCTGTGCTTGTGGTATGTGGGAACTGGGACATGTAAACAACCAACTACAAGGCAATGCAAGAGATATGGGCCATCTGATGCAGACCCATCAGAGGCTGGGTATATGAGAAATGACTGAAGGAAATACAACTCTTACAAGAGAAGGCTTTAGAAGGAGGCTAGATCCCAAACTACTTTCAAATAAACAGGTATACCCTATGGGTGATGAAGGAGTTTGCTCTGTGTGGCTCCATGGCTAACACCACTATCAATGAGTGCAGACTCCAAGAAGGATATCTCAGTTCCAGGGGGAGAGGCTTGGGAGAGGAGATATCTGAAAGTAGAGCAGGCTCTCTTATGAGGTTATGTCTTCAAGCCAATTGCGACTACCTGACAACAAGGACTAATTTCATTGGGTGACTCTAATTCATTGCGTATGTTGGATGATGAAGAAATGTCTTCTGGTTTACATTTCCCAGAGTGTGTTATGCAGAATGCTAGAATGGTGAGATGCTCTGTGACAAAAGAAAGAGAGCCTTGTTATTTCCAGGTAGTGCTCTTCATGTGTTGCAGAAATAGTGCTTTGCGTGTGGTATTTTGGGAAAAGCTGCTTTGTTGTACGGGAGGTTAGAGTAATATCTGTAGTGTTCCAAGGTGAGAATGTCTTCTCTTTCTTAGACCACAGTAATGATATTTTCTTCCCTTAGTTCCACTGCTTTCTAACAAGGTTCATGAAAATCTCTGTTCAGAAGGGGAATATTAGGAATGTGGGATTCTTTCACAAGAGCTATGAAAGAAATGGCCTGAACGCTCTGAGATGTCATATTTTAAGAGAAAGCAAACAAGGTTAAAACAAATGAAGATCTAGAATGGTGTCCTCCTACCTGTGGCACACCACTTCCCAGACCTAAAACATCCCCCAGGAATCCTTACTTTTAGCGAGTGACTCCCAGATTTCTATGTGCATCCTGACTTCTTCCCTAGTTCTCAACTGACTACTGGGCCACTCTACCCCGATGTGGTTTAGCCATCTGAACTTAGCATGTCTTGATTTATGTCCTCTCCCACTATGCTCAACTTTTCCTCCCCTGGTCATTGCCATTGCAATAAATGGTGCCATCATCATCTCCCACCAGGGCAAATGTATTAGGCTCCCAGCTGGTCTCTGTATTTCTACCCTTACCTCTGCAATTCATTCTTTGCATAGTGAAAATAAGTTTGTATAATATAACTCAGTCTTATTAATTCTCTGCTTAATAATCTTCAGTGCCTTCCCTTTTTTCCTTGTGTTAGTATTGCCATAATAATGTTTCATAACAAACCACCCCAAAATTCAGTGACTTAGAGCAACAGCCATTTCTTCTCATTCACATGTCTGTGAGTTGGATGGATAGCTCTGCAGATCTATGGGGCTGAGCTGAGCTTGGCTCCAGGCTGCAGGTTTGATTCAGGTATGCTCTGGATGTCTCTCATTCTTTGGGCTACACTAAGCGTATTCTTCTTACAGCAATGGCAGCAATCCAGGGGCAAACCTAAATGCAAGAGCACATTTTAATCCCCTGCTTGTGTCATGTCTGCCAAGCCATTGGCTAAAGCTAGTCACATGGCCAAGCCCAGATTTAAGGGGAGGTATTCTCCTTCCACCATGAGGTTATCTCAAGGGTGTAGATTTGCAAAACTTGTATATGGAGCAAAGAAATATACACAATAATTTCATCTACCGTATACTTAGAATAACATTCAAATTCCTTACCATGTTCTCATGACTCTAAGTGATTTGGGTTTGGACTGCTCATCCAGTATCCTCCAGTGTCACTTTCTGCCTCTCCCACTGCAGTCCACATTGATCTTTTGTCTTTTCACCAAATATATCAAGCTCATTCCTGCCTTAGGACCTTGAATCAGCTTTTCCCAGTGTATTAAATGCTCTTTCTTATTCCAGATGTATAGAAGACTGATTCTTGCCCTTTCTACTTAAAAATTACTTCCATGGAAAGACCTGAGCCTTAGGAAGTCTCCATTGCTCCATTTATTCCTTATTGCCTCCACTTGTTTTATTTTTTTTCAGAGCATTTATCTCTGCCCAATGCGTTGTTATTTATGCATTTGTTGGTTGGATAAATTATCTGCCCTCTGCCCTAGAAAATAAGTTCAATGAGATTAGTCACCTTGTTTGTCTTGTTCAATTTTGCATCTCAGTAACTAGAATGGTAATTTGCACCTAGTTTTTTGAATGAGTAAAAATAAAGAAATAAAAATAAAGTAAGAAATAAAAAAAATATTTATTTCTCCCCAGAATGTCTCCCTAGGAAATATGTTCCCTAACAGAATAAATAAGTACTCAATATGGTGACATTTTTGTCCCTCTCCTTTTATTTTTCTATATTTACACAAATAATACATTTTAATCAGTAAAAAAATGAGAAAATACAACTAGGCAAAGCCAACATTAAATTACGAGATATTACCACTAAGAGTATGTATTTTTCCAAGCTTTTTTCCTTAGCAATTATATGCATATGCAATTATTTTTTTAAACCCCATACTGCTTTTACTTTGCATTTATCATCGTTTCATCTCAATAATCATGGATCTCCATGATCTTCTATTGGCTGCATATTATTTCTTGCAGCTGGGTATGCATATCTTTGTGCTTAAAGCTTTTCCCACACGTCTTATCCGCTCCTTAGTATAAATTCGAGAAACAGAATTGCTGGGTCAAAAAGTGTTTTCACTTTTTCAAGCCTTTTGAAACACAGCCAAATGATCAAGGTGTGCCAGTTTGCACTCCTACCGGCAGTGTATGACAGTGCTATGGCTACATTATTTAACAGCCCATTGATTACTGCTAGTCTAATTCAATGAAAATGAAGTGAGCATCTTCAGGGTTCCTAACATGTGACGTATCTTCAATGTCTGAAGAGCATTGCATGGCCCTTTGGGAAGTGTTGCCCCAGGTCAGTTTCTTTTCCATGGATCACCAGAAGGTCCTCAGATAGAATTCTGGGAGCTCATGAACTTGGATGGCAAAAATATTACAGTCTTATTTTCACTGGTCTCTGACTGTAATTGAGATTTCCTCCAGTTGTGAACATAAACCTTAGTATTGGCCAAGCCTGTGATTTCATCATCAATAGAAATCCACAGATAGTTTCCCATCATATTGTAGTGGTTGCAGATATATTAATGCCTTTATTTCTTCCTGCTACTTTGAAATTATCTAGTTATAGACCTGCTGCTAGATCTCATCCTTTAATGCATTAATATAGGAACACATGTATTATTATTTTCAAATGAATTTTTAATATTTAAAGTCTATATTTCAGTATATTTGGTTTCCATTGTAATGGTACATAGTGTAACTTAAGTGTCAAAAACATTGTTATGAGAATGAGTCTATAGGCTTTAACATCTTGACAGAGGGATCTGCAACAAAAAACAGGTTAATTACACTGACAGGTAAATGGAGCTGGTGTCCATTAGCTTGGGGACTTGGTCTACTGCCAGATCTAGGGCTGCCTGGATAGAACTAGGATAGGCAAATTGGGAAAAGACCAGCTGCTGTCTATGGGGACTATGTGACAGAGATTTAGCAGAAGCAGCAGACCAGGGTCAGGGAAGCACAACAAAGCTATAGGAAAGATTTTTGGTAAGCCTTCATGCAGAGGTGGCAAACTGGTGATCCAGAAGCAAGATTTTGTCAGAATATGTGTTTTGCTTGACCTCTAGAAATTTATTTAATATTAATTTTCATACCATCAAATAGGGGAAGTACTCTATTTCTGCACAGTGCCTAATACCTCCTTTCATTTTTTTATTGAAGTGTAGTTGATTTATAATATTATGTTAGTTTCACATATATAGCATAGTAATTCAGTATTTTTTTTAAGAACTTTTATTGAGATACAGTTAACAGACAATAAACAGCATATATTTAGAGTGTACCATTTGGTATCCCAATCTCCCAATTCATCCCCCCCCAACCCTCCCCGCTTTCCCCACTTGTTGTCCATATGTTTGTTCTCTACATCTGTGTCTCTATTTCTGCCTTGCATTTCCTCTTTCATAGTTGTTAGCATTTGCCTTGTGTATCGAGGTGCTCCTATATTGGGTGCATATATTTTTTTAATTGTTATCTCCTCTTCTTGAATGGATCCCTTGATCTTTATGTAATGTCCTATCTTATCTCTTGTAACATTTTTTATTTTAAAGTCTGTTTTATCTGATGTGACTATTGCTACTCCAGCTTTCTTTTGATTTTCATTTGGATGGAATATCTTTTTCCATCCCCTCAGTTTCCATCTGTATGTGTCCCTAGGTCTGAAGTGGGCCTCTTGGAGACAGCATATATATGGGTCTTGTTTTTGTATTCATTCAGCCAGTCTGTGTCTTTTGGTTGGTGCATTTAGTCCATTTACATTCAAGGTAATTATTGATATGTATGTTCTAGTACCATTTTCTTAATTGTTGTGTTTTTGTTTTTGTAGGTCCTTTTCTTCTCTTATGTTTCCCACTTAGAGAAATTCCTTTAGCATTTGTTGTATGGCTGGTTTGGTGGTGCTGAATTCTCTGAGCTGTTGCTTGTCTGTAAAGCTTTTGATTTCTCCATCGAATCTGAATGAGATCCTTGCTGGGCAGAGGATTCTTGTTTGTAGTTTCTTCCCTTTCATCCCTTTAAATATATTATGCCACTCCCTTCTGGCTTGCAGAGTTTCTGCTGAGAAATCAGCTGTTACCCTTATGGGAGTTCCCTTGTATGTTATTTATCATTTTTCCCTGTTGCTTTTAATAACATTTCTCTGTCTTTAATTTTTGTCAATTTGACTACTATATGTCTTGGCGTGTTTCTCCTTGGGTTTATCCTGCCTGGGACTCTCTGCGCTTCCTGGACTTGAGTAGTTGTTTCCTTTTCCATTTTAGGGAAGTTTTCAACTATAATCTCTTCCAATATTTTCTCAGGTCCTTTCTCTCTCTCTTCTCCTTCTGGGACACCTATAATGCGAATGTTGGCACGTTTAACATTGTCCCAGAGGTATCTTAGGCTGTCTTCAGTTCTTTTCATTCTTTTTTCCTAATTCTTTTCTGCAGCAGTGATTATCACCATTCTGTCTTCCAGGTCACTTATTCGCCCTTCTGCCTCAGTTAATCTGATGTTGGTTCCTTCTAGTGTATTTTTCACTTCAGTTATTGTGTTGCATATCTGTTTGTTTGCTCTTTAATTCTTCTAGGTCTCTGGTAAACTTTTCTATCTTTGCATCCAGTCTCTTTTCAAAGTCCTGGATCATCTTCACCATCATTATTCTGAATTCTTTTTCTGAAAGGGTGCCTATCTCCTCTTCATTTAGTTGTTTTTCTGGGTTTTTATCCTGTCCCTTCATCTGGTACAGAGTCCTCTGCTTTTTCATTTTCTCTATGTTTCTGTGGCTGTGGTTTTCAGTCCTACAAATACTGATGATACTGCTTGATACAGCTGTCTGCCCTCTTGTGGAGGAAGCTATCTAGGAGTCTTGTGCATGCTTCCTGATGGGAAGGACTCAGTGATTCAATATTTTTATAGGTTATACTCCATTATTACAAAATAATGGCTATATTTTCCTGTGCTATATAATACACCCTTGTTACTTGTCTATTTTATACATAGTAGTTTGTATCTCTTAATTACATACTCCTCTCTTGCCCCTCCCCCTTCCCTTTCCACACTGGTATCCACTAGTTTGTTTTCTATATCTGTTAGTCTGTTTCTGTTTTCTTATATACTTTGATTTGTTTTATTTTTTTAGATTCCACATATAAATGTTGTCATACAGTATTTGTCTTTCTCTTCCTGACTTATTTCACTAGCATAATACTCTTTAGATCCATCCATGTTGTTGCAAATGGAAAAATTTCACTCCTTCTTAGGGATGAGTAATATCCCATTGTACATATATATCACATCTTCTTTATCCTTTTGTCTGTTGATGGACACTTGACTTGCTTTCATATGTTGGCTACTGAAAATAATGCTGCTACGAACATTGGGCTGCATGTGTCTTTTCAAGTTAGTGGGTTTTTTGTTTTGTTTTGTTTTGGTTTTTGGTTTTTGGTATATACCCAGGAATGGAATTACTGGTAGTTCTGTTTTTAGTTTTCTGAGAAGCCTTCATATTGTTTTCCACAGTGGTTGCACCAATTTGCATTCCCACCAACTGTGTACAAGCATTCCACTTTCTGCACATCCTCACTGACATTTGTTATTTACAGACTTTCTGTTGATAACCATTCTGACAGGTGTGAGGTGTTATCTCATTGTGGTTTTGATTTGCATTTTTCTAATAATTAACAATGTTGAGAACCATTCATGTGCCTGTTAGCCATCTGTATGACTTCTTTGAAGAAATGTCTATTCAAGTCTTCTGCCCATTTTTTAATAGGTTGTTTATTTTTATTGATATTGGATTATTAGCTGTTTGTATATTTCAGATATTATCCTCTTATTGGTCCTATCACTTGCAAATATTTTCTTCCACTCAGTGTATTGTCTTTTCATTTTGTTGGTTTCCTTTGCTGTGCAAAATTTTTAAGTTTAATTAGGTCCCATTTGTTTATTTTTGCTTTTATTTCTTTTGCCTTAGAGATAGATGCAAAAAAAATATTGCTATGGTTTATGTCAGAATGTTCTGCCTACTTTCTCTTCTACAAGATTTGTGGTTTTAAATTTTTCATTTAGGTCTTTAATCTGCTTTGAATTTATTTTAGTATTTGGTGTGAAGAAATGCTCTAATCTTATTCTTTTACATGTAGCTGTTTAGTTTTCCCAGCACTACTTATTGAAGAGACTGTCTTTTCTCCACTGTGTATTCTTGCCTCCTTTGTCATTGATTAATTGACCATAAGTGTGTGACTTTATTTCTGACCTCTATAGTTGGTTCCATTGATGTATGTGTCTGTTTTTGTGCCAGTACCATGCTGTTTTGATTACAGTAATTTTGTACTATAGTATGAAGTCAGGGAGCATGATAACCTCCAGTTTTGTTATTTTTTTTCTCAAGATGGCTTTGAAAATTCATAATTTTTGTGATTCTATATAAAGTTTAGGAGCATTTGTTCTAGTTCTGTGAAAAATGTCATGGGTATTTTGATAGGAATTATTAAATCTGTAGATTGCTCTGGGTAGTATGACCATTTTCACAAAGTGAATTCTGCCAATCCAAGAGTACAGAATATCTTTCAATTTCTTTGTGTCATCTTCAATTTCCTCCTTCGATATTTTATAGTTTTTGGAGGATACATCTTTCACCTCTTTGGTTAAGTTTATTCCTAGGTATTTTATTCTTTTTGATGAGATTTTAAATGAGATTTTTTTTCTTTCTATTTCTGTAGTTCATTATTAGTGGAAAGAAAAATAACAGATTTTTGTGTATTAATCTTGTATCCTGCAACTTTGCTGAATTCATTTATTAGTTTCAGTAGTTTTGTATTGTTTGTTTTTGTGGAGACTTTAGGGTTTTCTCTATATATATTGTATCATGTATTCTGCAAATAGTGACAGTTTTAGTTCTTACCTTCCAATCTGGATATCTTTTATTTCTTTTTCTTGTCTGATTGCTGTGGTTGGACTTCCAATACTGTGTTTAAAAAAAGTGGGGAGAGTATGCATTCTTGTCTAATTCCTGAATTTAGAGAAAAGAATTTAAGCTTTTCACCATTGAGTATGATGCTAGATGTGGGTTTGTCATAAATGGCTTTTATTGTGTTGAGCTATGATCCCTCTATACCCACTTTGATGAAAATTTTTATCATTAATGGATGTTAAATTTTGTCAAAAGCTTTTTATGCATCTATTGAGATGATCATATTTTTTTTTTCTTCAGTTTGATCATATGGTGTATCACACTGATTGATTTGTGGCTTTTAAACCATCCTTGCATCCCTGGTATAAATCCCACTTGACTATAGTATATGATCCTTTTCATGTATTGTTGAATTTAGTTTGCTAATATTTTGCTGAGGATTTTTGCGTCTATGTTCATCAGTGATATTTACCTGCAATTTTATTTTATTTGTGATATCTTTGTCTAGTTTTGGTATCAGAGTGATGCTGGTCTTGTAGAATTAGTTCAGCTGTATTCCTTCCTCTGCAATATTTTGCAATACTTTAAGAAGGATAGATGTTAACTCTTTTCTAAATGTTTGGTAGAATTCACTTGTGAAGACTTCTGGTCCTGGACTTTTGTTTGTTGGTAGTTGTTTTTATCAGAGATTAAATTTCATTACTGGTAATTGGTCTGATTTTATTTTCCAGTTCTTCCTGGTTCATTCACTATATCCACTTTGATGAGAGTTTTTTCATGAATGGATGTTGAATTTTGTCAAATGCTTTTTCTGTATCTTTTGAGATAATCATGTAATTTTTATCCTTCCTTTTGTTAATGTATTATTTCACGTTAATTGATTTGTGAATATTAAATCATCTTTGCATCCCTGAAATAAATCCTACTTGATCAAGGTGCATGATCCTTTTTATAGATTATTATATTTGGATTGCTAATATCTTGTTGGATTTTTACATCTATATTTATCAAAGATGTTGCCCTGTAATTTTCTTTTTTCTTTTTTCTCTTTCTTTTCCTTCCTTCCTTCCTTCCTTCCTTCCTTCCTTCCTTCCTTCCTTCCTTCCTTCCTCTTTCTTTCTGTCTGTCTGTCTGTGTGTCTGTCTGTGTGTCTTTATCTGGTTTTGGTGTCATGGAAATGGTCACTTTGTAGAATGAATTTGGGAGTGTTCTGTCCTTTTCAATTTTTTGGAATAGTTTGAGAAGAATAGGTATTCATTTTTCTTTATATATTTGGTAGAATTCCCCTGTGAAGCCATCTGGCCCTAGACTTTTGTTTGCTGGGAGTTTTTTGTTTGTTTGTTTTTGTTTCTTTGTTAGTTTGTTTTTTAATTACAAATTCAATTTCACTACTAATGATTGGTCTGCTCAGATTGTTTTCTTCTCAGATTGGTCTTCTTCCAGATTGAATCTTGGCAGGCTGTATGTTTTCAGAAATTTGTCCATTTCTTCTAGATTGTCCAATTTTTTGGCATAAAACTGTTCATAGTATTCTCTTATGATTTATTTTGTATCTCTGTGGTATTGGTTGTTATTTCTTCTCTTTCATCTCTTATTTTGTTTACTTGGGTCTTCTCTCTTTTCTTCTTGATGGGCCTGGCTAGAGGTTTGACAACTTTGTTTATCTTTTCAAAAAACCAGCTCTGGGTTTCATTGACCTTTTCTTTTATCTTTTTGGTCTCTATTTATTTCCTCCCTGGTCTTTATTATTTCCTTCCTTCTGCTGATTTTGGGCTTTGCTTTTTCTTTTTTTCTAATTACTTTATGTGAATTAGGTTGTTTATTTGAGACATGCCCTATTTCTTGAGGAATGCTTTATTGCTTTAGCTTCCCTCTTAGAACTGCTGTAGCTGCATCCCATAGATTTTGGAAAGTTGTGTTTACATTTTCATTTGCCTTGATGTACTTTCTGATTTTCTCTTTGGTTTCTTCATTGAACTATTAGTTTTTAGTAGCATGTTGTTTAGTTTCCATGTATTTGTGCTTTTTCCATTTTTCTTCCTGTAATTAATTTCTATTTTCATACCATGTAGTTGGAAAAAGTTCTTGATATAATTTCCCTCCTCTTAAATTTATTGAAGCTTTTGTGTTGTAGCATGTGCTCTATCCTGGAGAACATGCCATGTGCATTTGAAAAGAAGGTGTTTTCTGCTGTTTTTGAATGAAGTGTCCTGTAGATATCTGTTAAGTCCAACTGGACTGATGTGTCATTTAAGACCACTGTTGCCTTATTGATTTTCTGTCTGGATGATCTATCCATCAGTGTAAGTGGGATATTAAATTCCCCTACTCTTATTGTATTATTGTCAATTTCTCCATTTTTTTCTATTAATATTTCCTTTATATATTTAGATGCTCCTGTATCAGGTGCATATGTTAAGGAGTGAAATATTCTCCTCTTGTATTAATCCTGTTATAATTATATAATACCCTTCTTTGTCTTTTGTTATAGATTTTGTTCAAAAGTATATTTTGTCTGATATAAGTATTGCTCCCCGCACTTTGTCATTTCTGTTTGCATAAAATGTCTTTTTTCATCCTCTCACTTTCCATCTATATGTGTCTTTAAATTGAGGTAAAGACTCACATTGAAGTGAGTCTCTTGTAGGCTGCATATAAACAAGTATATTTTAGTCCAATCAGCCACCCTATGTCTTTGTTGGAGCATTTAGTCCAGTGACTTTTAAAGTAATTATTGATGGGTATGTACTTATTGCCATTTTACTACTTGTTTTTTGGTTGTTTTTGTAGTTCTTTGTCCAGTTCTTCTTGTTTTTGTTTCTTCCCTTGTCATTTAATGATTTTCTTTAGTAGTATGCTGTGTCTTTGTTTCTAGTTTTTGTGTGTCTTTTGTAGATTTTAGACTTGTGGTTACCATGGGGTTCATATATGTTGACCTATAACTCTCTGTTTGAAACTTGATAAATTATTTAACTTCAAACACATTCGAAAATGTCTGCTTTTTTATTTCCCTCCCCCACATTTTGTGTCTTTGATGTCGTATTTTACATCTTCATGCTTATTCCTTCACAGTTTGCTGTAATTGTAATTGCTTTTATAATTGTTTGTCTTTTAATCTTCCCACAAGCTTGATTCTCAACCCTTACTATACATTTGCTTTTCACTGTGGGCTTTTTCCTTTCCTATTTTTCTTTTTGTTATACGCTTTTCTCTTTTACTTAGAAATGACCCTTTACATTTCTTTTAGGGTCAGTTTATTACTGATGAACTCTTATACTTTCATTTTGTACTGACCCTTCCTCATTTATTTATGCAATGCCATGCTGCTGTAAATATGTGAGTTTGTAACCTTGGAGAAACTGGCAACAGAGTTTGTTGGAAAATGCAATGAGGATTACCATGGTGAAGGGCCTGTGTACTTATCTATGGCCCCTATTAGATTAAAAGCTCCACATGGGCAGCAATTCTGTGTTGTATATTATTGTAATTCCAGCATCTTGCACACCAAAAACCCCATAAATGCTTGTCAACAGCTTGTAGGACCCAGGCTAACTCTGCAATCTCCTCAATGACCAGGACACTCAATACCTGAAGTACTGAGGTATCAGGCACAGGATGAAAGTCAAAGGCTCTAGAGCCAGGAAAGCATTCAAAACTGAGTCTTGTTTGCCAGAAAATGAAGAAACTGAATGGGAAAGTTTTAGGTAGACATAAGTTAAGGAAATAAATCAACTGGAGTGGAATTTGCCAAATATCTGCCTTGCCTTTACATCTTTAATTTCCCCACTTGAAAATTTTGGTTCCAGAGCCTCAGGCAAGATCGAACTTACAAGTGGGGTCAAAAGCAGAGATAAAGAAACCAGGCAGGGGTGATGGCCTGAGAGACATTACCTGGCTAGTGTCTGCCATATTGAAAGCATGGTATAACTTTCCACATCTGCTGAATAAATGAATAAACTGGGTTACAAAATATCTTGTCATTGCTTCTTTGTGTGGTCTTCTGCTATACTAGAGATCACAAAAATCAAATGTCCATAGCAATCATTCAGGACATGTAAAAGAGTGAATTGGTATCTATCAGATGCTATTGACTGTGACAAATAATCCTTGCACCATCTGAAAGGGAACAGCAGCCGCTCAGCTCTCACTGATTGGTGTCATGAGAATTTGTGGTCCTATTTAAAAAATAAAAACAAAAAAGCAACACAAACAAACAAAACTTCTGATTTTTCAAGATCAAATGTAATTTTTTTTTAAAAATATTAAATCTCCCTCATTTAAATGCTGGCAGCTAATTTGATTTAAAAAAAGCAAACTGAAACAAAGCAAAATGCATACATAGAAACCACCACTGGCTACAAAATGGACTTTTACAGATGGTATATGTACTCATAGCCATCATGTTTCAGGATTTGCCCAAATATAAGGTGAGGTGAGTGAAGCATTCCTCTTGGATGTAAAATTTAAGATGGTATGAAAAAGCTCAGTAATCAAGATAAATTATATTTTAAAAAAATATTTTCCAAAAATAATCAGAAAAACAGTGCTATGCAGGGCCATATTAAAGCCCGAGGATAAAAGATAAATTAGTAGAACTATCCTGTTTTTATTTAAAACTGAGGTTTTGTTTACCATGAGTTTTTGGCATTAATTTTGATTTTTTTTAATTTATTGCATTAAAATATTTTTTATCTTGATTACTGAGGTTTTAAAATTTTTAGATGAGCGCTGGGTGCCTCAGTCAACCTCACCCTAGTCTTCCCTTCTACATTCGTTTCCTACACCTATAAATTAAGGGGCTTAGGGCAGATCAGTGTTTCAAAAGCTGTCTAAGCCAAAACAACTAAGGGAGCTTCAAAAATTACAAATTCCTGTGTCTGACCCCTGGAGGGTCTGACTCATTAGGCCTAACTGGCTTTTGGGGAAGGATATGTGTCTAAAGGGACCTCTGATAATTGATTCTGTTCGGAAACCACTGAGTTAGATGCTTTTTAGTCCCCTATCAGCTTTAATATCATAGGATTTTACCTTATTTTTTTTGTTTGTTTGTTTTCAATGCAAACACCCCTGGGATTATGGTCCATTAAGTCAGTAACATCTTTATGTCAATTAATTTAATAGCTTGTTTTTCTCTTGACTTGAAGGACCCTGGAGCACAGGACCTGGGGGAGGCAGCTGGTGGGAGGAGAGTGGGGTTCAAGAAGGGGCTGTCCCCTCAAAGAGGTTTCACTAAATCTAGGGGACCAGAAATGCCCCTTGGTTCAACCATGAACAATAGGAAATTGCTTTTAATCAATCTGAAAATAAATGGAAGCGAATGCCAGAGCATCCTCGCGCTGAAGAGATGTCAGGAACACTTTCAATCTTTTATCTTCCCGAAAACAGCAGGAGGAACACCACTGGAATCAGCCCTGTAATTTCTACTCAGTAATTATACCTGTCAGCACTTCCGACAGAGCAGATATAAATAGCCAGTTATCTTACTTTTTCTGCTTTTCTTTGTGTTTTTCCTTCTCCAACCATCGACTTGGGTGGCTGATGCTAACACCCGTACACGACACCGAGCATTGGCAAAAAGTGTGTGGCTAGAGCTTATACCAGTTTTCCAAAAAGCCACATGCAGTGGATTCAGAGAAGCTTATTTGCCCCAAAACTCTGGTCTCTTAAAATTTATGACAGGTGACAGAGAGAGACAGGCACCAAGGGAGGGGGTTTTCCTTTCCCGTTTCTATTTTCATTTCACTCCTGGTAGGGATGTGCACATGCGTGCATGCCTGCTGCGCTGTGTGTGTGATTACACCCACGTACCTGATCTCCTCTGTGCCTGAGTGACTCACTGGGAGAACTTCAGGGCTTCTGGGATGTGGATTAACCCTTTCAGGATCTCTAAAAAGCCATGTGAGGATGTCACTGTCCTCAGGACCGGGCACAACAGACATGTACCAAAAATTATTCCTTATGATGATGGTTGTTGCTTTTGCTAGTAATAATACCATTTCACAGTCATATAGGGCATTTACTTGTTCTTCAAAGGGATTTGACATCAATTATTTTGGAAACTCCCACTAGAATAAATGTGTTATGGTGGAAAGAAGATGGATTTTGAAGTCAGACATTCTGGCATTGAAATTCCAACTTTTCTACTTGCTTGTGGTGACCTTAGGTGAAATAATGTTTCTGAATCTCAGTCTCCAGATCTGTAAAGTGGGGCTAATAATAATGCTTAACCTTGGAGAATTTCTCTTGGAGAATGAATGATACCAGATAACATGGGGTGGATCCTGCCAATGTCTGTACATTCATTCTAAAACTTCAGTGGCATCAGACTCACCAGGAGGGCTTGTGAAAACAGAATGTTGAGCCCCATTCCCAGAGTTTTTGATATGGTAGGTCTGGGGTGGGGCCTGAGGGCTTGCATTTCTAACTAGTTTCTAGATGTTGCCGCTGCTGCTGTTGGTCCAGGGACCACACTTTGAAAACCACTGGTTGGCAATTCCTCAATACATGTTAGGTTTCCTTGTTTTATATATTCAATAAAAATTGTTAAGCACCCTCCATGTTCCAGACAATGTGCTTGATACAAAGAAGAGTAAGACAGACAAGTCTCTTCCTTTAGAAGAAATACTGTAATGGGGAAGACAAATCTCTCTCCCAACTGCCACTTAAAAAAGTTTTGGCATATTCAAGGAACTAAGAGCAAGGTGGTAAGGGTTGAGTGGAGTTGAATGATATGAGAGGGAGATGGAGGCAAGTGAAATGCTGAACCCACTATACTTATGGTCTAGTTTGTAGACTGCATGAATTCTGTTCAGATGAATACCAAGAGATGGAGCCATGCTTAGTGGGGTCTGTAGCTTATATATTCTGGGGATTCACTTTAAGAAAGTGGGTACAAAATTGTGAGTATAAAATTAGGGTTAGAGCTGTGGAGGGAACCCATGCAAGAGAGGGCCCCTGAAACCTCAGTTACCTTCCTTAGCTTCTTTGCACATCCACCTCAGTGCATGTATGTGCAGTCAGGGTCCCTGATATCAAAGAGTCTATACATGGCTGATCTATCTGAAGTACCTGAGCTAGAGATAAGAGCATCTACAAAGAATTAAATAACACAGAGGGCAAGAAGTTGATGGGAAAAGGAACCTTGGTTGTCACAAGGGGGCAGGTGCTACTGGCATCTGATGGGTGGATTTCAGAGATGCTGCTAAACAGCTTACAACACACAAGATGACTCCCCACCACAAACACTTGTCCAGCCTCTGTCTGGGGTAGGAATGCGCCCCAAGGAGGAGACCCAGCTAAGAAATGACTGGGGCTCTACTATTTTGAGAAGTACATCTCTCTTTTCTCCCGCTACCAATTCCCTGGTTCCTCAGCTCTGTCTGGAACACTCTCCTGCAGACACTTTCATGGTTGGCTCCCTCACTGTGGTCAGGTCTCTGCTCTGAAGTCCCATCCTTGGATGCCTTCCCTGACCATCCACCCTCTCTAACCAGCCCCTCCCTTTCTCGTGCCTCCTAGTCACTTTCCCTGCTTGCTTTTTCTTCTAAGCCCTGATTACCTGATATCACTTTGTGGTGTTTGATGGTTTATCGTTGGTGTCTGTCTCTCACATGTCAAGTATCATCAAGGCAAGGACTTCGTCTTGTTCATTTCTCTTCTCTAACCTCAGAACCTTAGAGAGTTCTTGGCACATAGTGGGTGCTTGATAAATATCTGCTGAGTGAATAGAAAAAAGAGCGTTTTATTGATCTGCTCGGGTTGTTGAGTAAGTGCTCAATGGATACCACCTATTTTTATTAACACTGTAATCGGGGTTATTGTGTCCTACTTAGACTGCAATGTGATAATGACCAGTGGATTCTCATTATCTCAGCCTTTGGGAGGAGGTGTCTGACTCTCCCTCCCTGAGTCCTCTGGCTTGGCACCAGCCTCACATTTTTCAGTGTCTGCTTTGAGAATGAAGCTGACGGGCACTGAAGGGACTGCCATTCATCACTCAGTCCTTCCATCACCTGCTCTGCAAATGACAACCTCTGACAGGAAAGTGGGGGGAGCTGATTCAGAATTAATGCCCTGCATCTGGAGAGAGGCATGTTAAGACAGCAAATATTCAGGGAGCAAATCCAGACTGTCAGATCAAGGACAGAGAGGCAAACCCAGATGCCCTGGCTGAGCTTGACTTTGCACCTGGACAACTGCTTTGGGTAAGGCCTGTGAGTAAATGCAACTTGGATTTTATTTTATTTTTTAATTTGTAGGAAGGATAGAGAATGCTGGGAATGGAGAGCTGTCCAGATTACCGTTTTAGACATGAGCCTGAGCAAAGGGTGAAGTGAAAAAAGGATAGAATCAATTTCATTTATTCAACAGACATTTACTGAGTACTTGTCAGATCCTGTGAAGACAGTGTTATTGTGGTTTCCAGGAATGAGACTGAGGCCCAGAAAAATGTAGCAACTTGCTCAGGGAAGAATCAATCAGTAAGGGCTATTCTTCAAATCAGCTTTTTCTCCCTTTAGAGACTGCACATGCTGTTCCCTCAGTTTGATCCATTCTTCCTCCAGGTCTTCACGTGGCTGGCTGCTTCCATCAGGGTTCAGCTTCGCTGTCACCTCCTCCTTCAGACACTCCTTGAGCCCATTGTTCCAAGTCACCTTTCCTTTCACTCTGTCAAATGACTTTGCTTTTTTTTTTTAATCATTTCTCTATTTGAAAATGACCTAATCTAATCTAGTCTAATCTATGTATCTGTCATCCATCCATTCGTCTACCCATCCTTCCATCTATCTATCTATTCATTTATCTTCTCAAAATAGAATGAAACCTCCACTGAAGCAAAGAACACACCATTGTCAGTTTTGTTCTCAGTTTCCAGCACGCGAATCAGGACAGCACATAGGAGTTGCACAACAAATACTTACTGAATGCAGAAACTGGTGGTGATGAGCCTCAAACAAGATATATCTGAAGCAGAATCCTACATTCAGGTGCTAATTGTTCTGTCTCTTGAAGAGCTCTGTTAACACCTTGATCCAACATTAAGTGAACGCATGTGAGTCATTTTCTCTTGGCTTCAGCTTCCTCATCTCTGCTCTTCCAGATGCAGAGGGTTGCTCTGAAATACCAACAAGCTAATGCTTCAGAATTTGTGTTTTTTTTTCTTTTGTAAATATCAAATACTATATATTGTAAGATATTAAAGTTGTGTCTGAAAAATAGTATGTGGGGCTACCTAAGTTCTTAGTTCAGATTCTGATTCCACTGCTCATTTATGTGACCTTTGAAAACTTTCTGAATTGCTTTGATATTGGGGTTCTCATCTGTGAGATGGAAATAATACTTTAGAAGGTGGTTGTGGAGATTACATAATATGTCATATAAAAGACGCAGAGATTCCTGGCACATGGGAGACATTAAACAGATGCAAATTGCTCTTGTGCTTTAATAGAATCAAGCAATAATGGCATAGCCAGTGAGTGTCATGGCCCTGAGGACTCATAGATGAGTTTGTAAATCTCAGGGCTGGTCCTTCTGCCAGACCCAAGGGAGAAAGGACCAGAGGGTAGGAGTCGTTAAAAGAATGTATTAATAATCATTATTAAGCACCTACTGTGTACCCAGCCTTATAATGAATGAGACAGGTGTGTAGACAGTGTCTTTTTTTATTCTCTTTTTTTGTTACTATTTTATTTCTTTTTCCCCTCCCTCCCTTCCTCTCTTCCTTCCTTCCTTCCTGCCTTCTTTCCTTTTTATCCTCCTTCATTTCAGGCAAGGATAACACAGAAGGAGGGCAAAACATGAAGAAACTGGAGAAAGGTAAAAATTAAAAGAAGAAAATGAAGCCAGGAATCAGATAATATACATTTGCTGATCTACTCTATAAATTTGTCTCTGAGCTTCCCAAGGGCCAAGGTAAAGAGGGATAAGTGATCAGTTAAGACATTGTGTCCATAAGAACAACAGAACACAATGTTTTTCTGGTTCCTGAAACTAGAGGAATATTTCATCCTTGGGTCTTGCAAAGAGGCTGCTTTTCCAAGAAACAGTATCTTCAGCAACATTCCTACTAAAATGCAAGAGCAAATATTCTATAGAATTCCTGTCAGTGTTATACAATGTCACAGCTCATATCGATAAAGTCAATTCCATAAGAACAGCAGTAATCATTGTCATCCAGATATAGAGCTCCATGGTGGGCTGACTGGTCTGAGGGTGGGACTAGGACATTAAGAGGAATGTCAGTTCTACATATCCTTAAGCAATCTTCTATGTATGTTCTTATTCAGTACCGACTTTAGATAAACTATGGGAAGCAGTGAATTCTTGGGCTACACCGAGAATGCTACTGTCACTAGTAAAGGACAGATACATAAGCATGGGTAGGCAACAAGCAGAGGACAGATGTGATGCCTTCTTAGGACATTGGAAGCATGTTCTGAGGATGGAGTCCTCACGTTGCCCAGTTCTAGGAGTAGAATGGATTCGTGAGCAAGACTTAAGATTTCCTCAGCAAACAATCCTTGCTCTGTGAAAACCATGGACGAATGGAAAACAGAGACCCCCAGTCTGGTACCATGGAGCAGAGTTTTAGAGATCATACGACTGGTAACTGTCAGAGAGTCTGTGCGGATGAATCGGGGCTGTCCCCTAAGCCCTATAAGCAAGATTTTAACTGGTGTATTACTTATCTAGTACTCTGTAGAAAATTACCCTAAAACCTAGTGGTAGAAAACAATAGACATTTATGATGTCACTCAGTTTCTGTTGGTCATGGATTGGGTAGGATCTTCGATGGGTAGTTCTGACTCAGGATAGTTTAAGGGGCTGCTGTTGAGGTTTTGGTGGCGCTGCAATCATTTCAAAGCTTTACTTGGGGAGGATCTGCTTCCAGGAAATGGCTTGCTCACATGGCTGTTGGCAGATGCCAGAAAACCCACTTCCAAACTCACTTATGTGGACCCTTGTGTATGTAATGTTGCCTCAAGAAGTGGTGGTTGCCTTCCATCAAAAAAAGTGATCCAAGAGGGAGCAAGAGAGAGAACCAAAGATGGAAGTCATAGCCTTTTTGTAACCCAATCTCAGAAATGACATCCCATTATTTCTGGAGTATTCTATCCAGGGGAAGCTAGTCAATAAATTCAGCCTGTATTCAGAGGAGAGGATTACTTAAGAGCCTATCACATCGGTTTATAATTTTATTTGATAAAAATTGTACCTGCTACAAATAAATAAAAACATTTGAGAACAACTTCCATAGACTATGGCCATGGTAATTGTAGGCTAGAGCAGTCATTCTCAGTCTTGGCTACACAATGAATTCACCTAGGTTGCTTTGAAAAATACTGATGTCTGGGTCCCACATCTAGAGAGTCTTCTTTAACTGGTGTGTGATGCAGTACAGGAGATGAGATTCTTCAAAAGCTCCCAAAGTAATTCTAACATGTGACCAAGATTGAGAACCACTGGCCTAAAATATTTTCCCAGGAGGCAGTTTTCATCATCTGGCATGATCATTTAAAACTACCTCAATAAGCACATTTTAATAACACCAAACTGCATCTTGTGACACCATGGTGAACTCAGAGATAAACTGGTTGTGAAAAGTAATAAAATAATCAAAGGAATCGATCTGCTTATGGAGTTGTTAGCACTGAGCCAGCTTAGTGTTGTGAGGTGTTAGAGGGTATCTGCCAAAAGTGACCTTGGTTTCAAACTAGTTGAAATTTGGAGCCATTTATTTTTGACAACAATTCAGTAGTAGGGCTAGTGGTGTATTGAGGACACTCCTGGCTCATGAAAATAAACCCTCATCAGGAAAGTTATAGGAAGATGCCCTTCTGTTGATTCACTGTATCAGGAGAACCCGTACCTGGCTTTCCAGGAGTGGTTTGAAGGTAAGAAAATACTCATTTTAAAAGAACAAATCTCTTTTTTTAATCCCCACTCGAATCATTATTCGATCCCAAAAGAGACTTTTTTCCCTTACTGGTCCCAGTTCTTTCAGTGGGATTCAGATGACTATTCTACCTACACACAGCTGGCAGAGTGAAGAGTGAGGCATTGTAATGAGGTCAAACAGCTCAGCTCAGCTTTTGAGGGTTGATTTTTCTCTCTTGCTTCAGTTTATTTATTTGTTTCATCTGGTAGGAATATATATTACATCAATCTAAAATTTTTTTGATAAAGTATTATGACTTTCTCTTTCTACATATATATGTATATATACATATATACGTACATATATATACACACATATATATATACACACATAATTATAATACAATTAGGTATACATATCATGTGCTAATTTGAAAAATTATTTTTTTTCCTAGAACACATTTCAGGTTTTGGTGTTAATTAGGTACACATTGTTTTGTTTTGTTTTTTTTGTATTGTTTTTACTGGATTTTGGAACCAAACTTACACTGGGTTTTTAAAAAATTTTATTGAAGTATAGTTGATTTACAATGTTGTGTTAGTTTCAGGTGTACAGCAGTGATTCAATTATATATATATATATATATATATACACACACACACACATATACATATATATATTCCTTTTCAGATTCTTTTCCCTTATAGGTTATTACAAAATATTGAGTATAGTTCCTTGTGCTATACAGTATGTTTGGATTGACATATACACACTACTATATATAAAATAGATAACCAACAAAGACCTATTGAGGGTTGATTTTTAAAGGAGTTCATAAAAGGAGAAAGGGAATAGTCATGCGGGCAAAGAAAAATTACCTAATATACAACTAAAGGCAACCCAAATTATAAAAAAGAGATTAAAGGAAAAACTAATGCTAAAAACTACAGCTACCACCTGTACATTAACCACAGAGATTACATAATGACGCTCAAGAATCATGAGAGCAAAACAAACACACATGCTTGTTTCACAGCACCCCTTGTTGCCAGGAAAGGTATGGCATAAACAGTCATGAGCAGAAAGTGAATGTTACTTTTCACATAGGGGTTGCTAATATTGGATATTAATTATAAAAGCTGTTATTATAATTACTACCATAACCTGCACTGAACTAAGTAGGGGCCTAGTTACTGTATTAAACACTCTATAAACATTATTTTATTTAATACTACAACAGTTCTATGAGTTAGGAATTACAGCTTCCATTTTACTCATGTGGAAATGGAGGCACAGAGACAGTAAGTAACTTTTCCAAAGTCACACAGCTGGGATGTGTTAGAGCCAGGGCTTTAATTCAGATCTGTTGATCTTCAAACATACACTCTTTGGATTATGTAAAGTGTTACATGAGGGAGGTGGCCTACAGTATGCAACTTCAGGGAAAAGTTATTTTTGTGAGCTGAGTTTGAGATCATTTTGCCTAATCCTGTGTTTCTAAGTCCTTGAATTGGTAGGATCCCATGAGTCTGAAAGCCAAGTTCTCTTGGCCTTATGGTATGTCATGGCCCCTTGACTCTTGGTCACAGAATGGAAGGATAGAGGAAACACATACTGTTTATGTTGTATCTTAAAGATTTCTTAACGAAGTAATAAAAGTCCAACCATGGTAAATAGTGAAATAGTCCTGAATCTAAAGCAGAGCTGCTGCTGTTGAAGACTATTAACCTGAGCAAAACAAAATGCAATGTGTCAGGGAGGGAATCGTCATGCATTTTAGATGAGATTTATTGTTAGCTAACCTGCTTGCTGGAATTTAAGATAGAATGAGAAATATCCCATAAATCTGTGCAAGTCATGTCAAGAGGGCTAAGGTAATTCTAAATGATCCAGAGTTGGGATAAAAGGTGGAAACAGAGGAATACTCTAAAAGATGCAATCACTTGATCTGACCCTTGAAGGATGTGTAGGATTTCTAGAAGCAGACAAAAGGAGTGGTGATGTGGTAGAGCTCACTCCTGAGAGCTGAATGTGCACATTTCTCCCCAAATCTGCACTCACTGACATCCCACCGGTTGCTTGGAATCGGCCATAGTGAGAGTATTTACACCATGGAAATTGGCACACACTACAAATCAGTACCAGTATACCACTAAAAGGGAAGTTAGGAAGCCCTTGCATTTGTAGATGCCCAGAAGTGTGAATGCACATTAGGTGATATCTGATGACATAGGCATCTGGAGGAGAGGGTGGTGGTTGAAACTGACAAGGGCGGATTGAGCCAGATTATGGACGTCCTTGAATGTCAATCCTGGGAGGACTTGATTTTATTTTTTTATTTTTTATTTTTGTGTTTGCTTTGTATTTATTCATTTATTATAAATTTATTTAGTTTTTTTGTTGGCCGTGTTGGGTCTTTGTTGTTGTACACAGGCTTTCTTTAGTTGCAGCCAGTGGGGGCTACTCTTCATTGTGGTGTTTGCAGGCTCCTCATTGCAGTGGCTTCCCTTGTTGCAGAGCACAGGCTCTAGGCACACAGGCTTCAGTAGTTGTGGCACATGGGCTCAATAGTTGTGACTCATAGGCTCTAGAGCACAGGCTCAGTAGTTGTGGTGCACGGTCTTAGTTGCTCTGTGGCATGTAGGATCTTCTGGGACCAGGGCTTGAACCCATGTCCCCTGAATTGGCAGGCAGATTCTTAACCACTGTGCCACCTAGGAAGTCCCAGTGTTTGCTCTGTATTTATTGAGCACACGTCATGTGCATTTCACATTCATCATGTGTTGAGTGTCTAGCAAATTGCCTGGCACATCCCTTTTTTTCTAATAGCCTTATTGAGATACAATTCACATACCACCCAGTTAAAACATTCGATTCAATGGCTTTTCATATATTTACAGTTATACAACCGGCACCACAATCAATTTTAGAACAATTTATCACCCCAGAAAAAAAACCCTATACCCCTTAGCTGTTACCTCAGGGAGGCTTGATTTTATTTTACAGGCCCTCCACTCATCAAAGAAACTTTATGGTATAATCCCGTTTATATTGTGGACTGATGATTTCAGTGCCAGAGTCACAATTAGAATGAAAAAGTGAGAAATTGGACATCGGAGACCAGTTAAGTGTAAGTGGCATGATAGAAATCTGTAGTAGTAAGTAGCAAGATAGAAATCTGATAGAAACCTGGAAAGGGTAGTAACAGGAATGTGGGAGAGAATAAAATAGACAAATGATGTGAGAGGAGAAAGAATTTAGAAAACTTGATGATTGAATGGGAGTTATTGGGGTAAGATAGGGAGGTGTCCAATATCACTTTGCAGACTCAGAGTTCATATTATTTGCAAATATAGAAAAGACAGGGGAACAGTATAAATGAGTGGAAAGCAGTACCCTTAGTTATAGACACGTTGAATTAGAAGATATTTTGGTCCTTAAGAAATTGCAATCTAGATATCCAGAGGAAGGTCAGGGATAGAGACAAATAGGTGATAATAAAGGTCAAGGGGGTAGAGTATAGAACACAGGAAGAAAGCACAGGGATTCAGGGCAATAGTGGAACATTCCAGTAAAACTTTCCTTCCACCCTTTCCTTCATTTACTAATCTACGTGTTTAACAAACTTTCATTGTGAGTTGAGTAACCATATATTCCACCTTATCTGGAATGCCCCCAAATAATATTTTTGACCCAGTATTATTATAAATAGCATCCCTTTACACTGTCAGAAGTGTCCCTGTTTGGATGATAAGTCATATCCTCAATTATTTAATGGTGCTGGCAATCCAGAGTTCAATGATTATTTCTTGTAGATCCTGCTCTTAAGGAGCTCAGCAAAATATTCTTTTTGTTGTGGATTGTGGGAGCGAAGGAAAAGTTATGCCTTCTTCTGTCATTTGATTTACAATCTGGAGGTAGGGAGGTCCCTACCTACCTACACAATAATTCAGGTACTAGGAAGCAGAGTACGAGTGAGTGCCAACACCATGGCATCCGTCAAAAGAACTAAAATGCTAGAGAAAGAGAACCATCAATGGGAGGGATGCCTTCATTTTGCCTTCAGATATGTTTTCTGATTTCTCCACCTTCCTTTGTGCCCAGGGAGCCTGATATGCATTGATTGTATCAATGGGTTCCTTTGTTTTCTGATTTCCAGTGGGTTTGGTGAATGGAAGGAACCAACAGGTAAATCCTAGGATAATGAAAGTGGGGTGCTTATTCCTTAGGCTCTGTTAATGCTGAGTCTCTATAGGTCAGCTGCATCCCTCCCCTAAAGCACAGCTCCATACATCTATACTCTCTGGGTTCTAGTAATAACTCCCTCTTCTTTCTATGCCATCCACTTGTACAGGTCCCTTCCATGCTTTGTGAGAACAACACCCCCCCCCCACCCCAATGTATTGATTTGGTCGTGGTCATGTGCTTTTGGATATCTTGCTAAAATAAGATCTTGTAATAGTCAGAATTCTAAAAATGAGCCCCCTGGAACCTGTAAATATGATGAGATATTGCTCCGTGATTATGTAATTGTATACGGCACAGTTGGCATTAAAACAGGGAGTTTTTCTGGGTGAGACTGATTGAATTACACAAGCCCTTAGCTATGGAGAGCTTTCTCAACTGGTGGCGGAAGAGGAAGGCAGAAAGATTTAGAGTAGGCGCAGGATTTGATGTACCATTGCAGGCGTGAAGATGGGCAGGGTCACATGGGAAGAAATGCAGGTACCTTTAAGGAAGTGATGAAGCCCCCAGTTGATAGTCATAACAAGGACCTTTAGCCATAGGGTACTGAATTCTGCCAACAACCTGAATCAACTCAAGCAGAACCTCCAGGCGGGGACTCAGCCTGGTGCCTTGATTTCAGCTCCTGAGCAGAAAATTCAGAGGACTTCTGACTCATAGAACTGTGAACTGATAAATGGGTGTTGTTTTAAGCTGCTAAGATTGGGATAATTTATTATGCACCAATAGAAAACTAATATAGATAGTTCCACTCATATTGAATAAGACTTCTCTCTCTTTCTACTCCAATTTCCCTTTGTAATACTTCCCTTTGTGTCAGGTAATATGGAGTGGCCCTGAGAAGTTGAAGGATTTCATTAAGGGGAGCATGAGCTGGGTACACATTTAGTTTGGATTGATTGGGGCATCATTTTTATGTGGTTCACAGTCACTTCTGCGGATAGTTATGGGTAGCCTTCCTGGTAGAGGAACGGCTTCCAGAAGTACTCCTAGAATTCAGTGTGTTGGTTCATCTGGCATCACCATAAGAAAATGCCTGGCCAGAAGCTGAATTGTGACATGTTTGATAGTGACTGATACAGAAGTGGCTGGGTCCTGGAGGAAAGGTAAGGTTTGAAATATAGACAGCCAAAAGCTTGTCTGTGGAAAATTCTTCCATATCTTATACGGCACATTAGAAGAAAACTGGGAAACATTTTCCCATAATAATTTCAAATTCATTCTAAACATTTATATGACATTATCTAAAACAAGTTATAGAGCTGAAGTAAATAAGAAAGAGATGCTTATAGATTTTCTCAATTTAGATATAAATTGTAACAATTTACATATCACTACCAATGACAATTTATGAAGCAAATCATTGTTGTTTGACAAGGTAATCAAAGAACATTCAGCCAAAAATTTAGGGAAAAAGTAATACAGTGTTTCATCACGCAGTTAATTAATGTAACTTTATTTTTCTAGCTTTTGTAGTTTTTATGGCAGTTGTTTAAGCTGTGTTTAAACTCATAAGTTATTGTAATTTATTTTCCTGTTTGAAAACATTCATTTATAGTATTAATACTGTACTCTTTTTATTAATCAAGTGAGTAAGTGAGTAAACTTCAGGTGCCGCAAACCCTGGATCTCCCTATAAGCCTTCCTGCTGTTGTTAGGCTTGGAGTACCGTGCTGTCTGGTTAGTTTCCTTCAACCTTGCCCACAATGCGGTAAACTGCTTTATTCAGTCCCCTCAAATTGCCTAGTGCGGTATGCCACCTCTTTCTTCATGGTTCCTTACCTGATACCCTCAGTGTTATCTTGCGTGACCTTAAACAGTGGTTAGGCTGTCACAGGGGAGAGAAAGATGGGGTGCACTTTTCTGGGCAAGAGAGTTTGAAGAGCTGAGGAAAGGACAGGGGATTGTGAAGGACCCTGAGGGGGCTGGAGCCGTAGTGGGGCCTACAGAAGGGATTAGTCATATGCACATTTAAATTGATAATTTAAAAATTCCATACACGTAAACCAACACTAGCCAAATTTGTCCAGCTGCGGTTTTTGCCTACAATCTGTGGAGTCTTACCTCTCATTCTCACCTTGTGTTGCTCTTGGAGATGATGGCTGTTAACAGATTTGGAAGTTCTTTCTGCTAAATTACTGAACACCTAGAGGCTTATTGGGAGGATCAAGGTAGCATTTGTTACTGTGTGTCTTGTATACATATGTACATAATAGGTATACGTGTGTATACATGCACATGCAATACCAAGTGTAGATATCACTGCAAACCTAAATTAGGCCTCTCAGTGGTTGATAGAGAGTACTGTTTCTCCATATGATGGCTGACAATTTCTAAAACATTGCAAAAGTCTAAAGGAAACTGCCAAATATGGATATCCAAACATTAAACAGGTCTCCTTGTTAAGGTAGAAATGTCCTGATGGTGAAACTTACCACCCCTTCATTCTGGTTTTTTTTTTTTTTTAATAATTTAAAAAATTAACTCATGCTTGGTAGAGAAAACCTGAGAAATGCAACAAAAGAGAAATTAAACCATAGTAAATATAATTACCTAGAAATATTTTACTATGTGCTGTTTAAATTTTTTTCTGTACATATCTATATTGCAGATGGCCTTGTCCTACAAATACCCTTTTATAACTTCCTTTTTTTTTAACTTTCTTAAATATGCATTTATTTGGGGTACATATGTACACACTTCCATTGGGTAAATAGCTAGAATAATCATTTCCTGTTTCATAAATATCTGGACATTCAGCTTAATAAACATTTTCAAAAAGTTTTCATAGTGTCTGTAGGAATGTACGCGCCAACTAAGATATTAATGTCCTTCTTACCCCGTGTTCTCAAAAATACTTGATGTGGTCCATCCAGTTAATGTTAGTTATTCTGATGGTTGTGCAGTAGTTGTGAATTTAATTTCCTTTTCCCTAAATCCTAACAAGTTTACATTTTATTATGTTCACCAGCATTTAGATATGCTCTTCTGTGAAGAAAGTTGTCTAACTTTTATTAGGTTGGGTTTTGTTTTCTTATTGATTTGCAGTAGAATTTTATAAATGCTGGTTGCCGTCCTTGACACGACAAGACACGGAGTAGGAGAAGATATTTATAACTTCCTTTTCATTTAGCAATATAGAATGGTTTTTATCAGATCACAAGTATGCGTCTCTATATCAATTTTGGCAACTTTTGTTGTTTTGCTTGCTAAGCAAACGACCAAAACAACAACCAAAAAAATCAACCAAAAACACACCATCCAGAACTGTCGTTGTCATTATGATTAATGGTAGTCCTTATTAACATCTGATGCAATGTAGTTTTTAATGGCTGTATTATATTTCATCATATGGATATGCTGTAATTTAGTGAAAGAATCCCACGCATTAGATATTAGGTTGTTTTCAGTTTTTCACTATTATAGGTAAACCTGAGATGAACATCATAGTTCACCCACTTTTGTATGTATATCTCTGATTATCTTCTTAGGATGAATTCCACTTTTAATGCTTGGCATGCTTTAATGCCGTACAAGTATAAAGTGATAAATGGCTCTTATTTAGCCAGGTGTCCAGGGCTTTGCAACCCTCCTCAAAGAATAGGCTCCCTAGGGCAGCTGCATTATCTGTTGACTTGCCGGGAGAACACTGGAACCAAAAGCGAATGTTTGAAGGAGCATAATATCGTGTGTCTTAAAGTCTAATTACATCTAATCATTATCAAACATGTAGCTGGCATCCCAAAGTGTTTTCTTAGTGGATTCAAAATATGTATTTAGAGAAAAATCTCATTTTCCTGTAAAATCTCTTCTTTCTTTTGACTGCCCAGGTCTTACTTTCTTTCAAGATGTTGTTCAATGGTTCACAGTATTTTGGGGATAGTCATAGAGCACTTCGTGGAGAGCACGTCTCTTCTAAGTTACGGAGCATCTAAGGACCCTGGCTCCCAAAAACCACAAACATATTTACTGCCTCACAGCCCAGAGGTCTTCAAAGAGTCATGTTTCTTTTTTTTTTTTTTAAGTAGTATTTTTTTTTGATATCATCATATAGTCAAGAGTCATGTTTCTTTAGTGCTTCACTAATGTCAAGTGAACCCTAACCTTCTTGAGTGTGGAAAGTCCAGATCCCTCCCTGTGCATTTTGGGGTCTCTTTTGGGAATTTTCACACTTGCTCTGATTTATGCTTATCTTGCTCTGGACTTATCCATTCGTCCCCTTTTGCAGCTTAAAAATATTTCTTCATTCCATGCTACTCTCTGTAATCTACTTTAACCCAAGCAAGAATGTAGGCCCCTTTCTTAGTTACCAAAAGCTAATGTCAGCTTGTAGAATTGATAGCAGTTTATGAAAAGCTAGGGAGTAGAGAGAATTATAGTACAAAGACGGTGGGGATGTAAAATAAAATATTGGTAATAACAGCTGTGAAATCTAATTACTGTGACCCCCACAGAAAGTTTCCCAAGGGTCACCTCTCTCCTGGGAGTGTCGTCTGCAGCCACACTGCAGGTGCTCATTGGTCCCCCATAGATTAGAGACCCCAGCTCAGTCTTCTCCACTCTGATCTAGACTTAAGTGTCCCTCCCTGTAATGAAGAACATGGCTCTCAGTAAAAATATAATAAACTTTGCAGGGAGGCAACTGTGCCCGCCATGAATGACAACTTTTTATATTCATAAACAAAATGCTTGGCCTGAGACATTTGGAATATGCCACTGTTTAAGGGTTTTCTGAGAACAATCAGTAGGTACTTGCCTGAAATATCTCTAACCGAATGACTCATCAAAGTGGTCTCTCCAAACAAAGGGCAGACCCACATGAAGAACACATTCTAGCTTCACTCTAGAATGCAGAGCAGAGTTTTGACATCCTTCCCCATTCCATCATTTTTATAAGTTCAATGATAATTTTAGTAACTCATATCCTATAACTAAAATAAATTGCTGGCAGATTTAAATACCAATTTGTCTTTCTCACACAACCATACCATTGGGCTGAATATTTTAAAATATTTTAGAGCCCCTCCAACACTGCCAATCGCTTCCATAGACTCAATTCATAGCCACTTGTTCCATCTCAAGCTTTTTCGATGACTTTTTTCTCTCACCTGTACTGATAGCCATTTCTTCTGAAAAGTGTCTGCATCACAAATGAATACTTGCTTGATTAACGGTCTACTTCACAAACAGATTTTTTTTAGCATAGTTGATTTACAATATTATGTTAGTTTTGGAGTATAGCAATATGATTTGGAGCTCTATCTCAATTTTTTATTGATTCTTCCCATTGTAGGTTATTACAAGACTTTGAATATAGTTCCCTGTGCTATACAGTAAATCCTTGTTGTTTATCTCTTTTTATCTGTGGTAGTATGTATCTGTTAATCCCATACTCCTAATTTTTATCTCTCTCCCCCTCTCTTCGGTTTGGTAACCATAAGTTTGTTTTCTATGTCTGTGACTCTGTTTCTGTTTTGTAAATCATTTGTATCATAGTTTAGATACCTATAAGTGATATCATATGGTATTTGTCTTTCTCTTTCTGACTTACTTCACTTATAATCTTTAGGCCCATCCATATTGCTGCAAGTGGCATTATTTCATTCTTCTTTATGGCTGAGTAATATTCCATTGTTTATATATCTCACATCTTCTTTATCTATTCTTCTGTTGAAGGACACTTAGGTTGCTTCTATTGGTCCAGATTTTTGATTGCAAACTCTTTGAAGGCAGAGACCTTGTTCTTACTTTCAAACACAATAAATACTGTACTGTTTTCTTTCTTCAGGGATGCTGCTGATTGTCAAATTGCCCCATTCATTTAATGAAAACTCCTCAGAAAACAAACAAAAAACCCACTGCATTAAATGTACATGTTGATTGGAAAAACTCATTCTAATTTTAGAAGCATTATATAGAGGTAGAGGGAATAAAGCAGTTCATCCTGGATAGAGGAAATATGGCCTCTCACAGCTCTGAGGACCTCAAAGTCAATTATTCCAGCCTTTCAACAAATGCTGGAATCTTTCCACAGCAGGTGTGCTTAATCTAGGGTTAATGAATGGAATGCAGGTAATGCATGGATTCTCTGAAATTATGAGCAAAAATGTGTGTGTTTATGTGAATGTGCATAGATTTTTCTTAGGAAAGGATCAACATATTTTCTTAGCCTCTTAAAGCAGCTACTGAACTCAGCATTCTTAAGAACAACTAATGTGGAGCAATCCTTGTGGGTGACCATCCAGCATAGGTTTGAATATCTCCAGAGGGAGTTCATTTAGCCATCCAGCTCTTCTAACTGTTAAAAATGTCTTGGCTAAACTTGACCTAAAATTTTCTGCCATGTGTTCCTTGTTCCAGAACATATATGTTTGTTGGATGTTTCATTATAAATAATAACTATGATTAGTAGCTTAATTGATATCTGTTAGCATACTAAAATTAGAAAGAACTATGTGAAGACCATAAAATCTGACTTTTTTTTCTTTTCAAGCCAATTCAGTTTTTATTATTCTTTTTTTTTTTTTGTATAATTTAGAATATGAACCATTTAAGAAGTAAGCTAGTTTGCTGGAGGAATGTCATATAGTTAGTGCTCAGTAAATGCTGAGTGCGTTAATTAAGTAAATAATGAATGGATGAGTGATGAAATGGAAGGATAACTGAAATGTGTGGAGTATGAATTTGTGAATGAATTAATGAAGGTGTAGATTAATATAATGTGTAAATTAACATATGTGGATCTAAGATTCTAGGTTTCATATATGTAAATTATTGAGATTCTCTGATGGACCATAATAGTATTACATATAATCACAATTTCAGTGTAAGAAGTCCACGTCTTCTGAGGATAGAGTCTTTCAATCTTCCATCCTCCCATCTATCCATTCACCCACCCAACAAACATACTGACTATCCTGCACATCTTAGCTAAAGGAAATATGGTTTGGTGATATAGTTAGACTCTGGCAAACAACAGTAGACAAGAAAAGCTCATACTGCTGAAGGGTAATTGCCACCAAAACTACAGGGAGCACAGGATTCCCCATTTAAAATGCACATTAGTGATTATTTTTTCAATTTCCATAGCTTGTTGACAAGAAAAACAGGCCCAGAGAAAGACATGACCAGTAGAAGATCTACACTGAGTAAATTCCTGGCCCCTAAAATGTGAGACAAGGAAAATAGGATGAGGCATACACGATTAAGAAGGCTCTTAGTTTAGGGGGAAACATGTAGCTGATTTCATAAATATAGGATCCTTGGAAACCTGGAATAGATTGACAAGAATCCTGGAAACTAAACCACAAAAATTCAGTTACATACGTACCGACACACATACCTCCTATATAATCATTTTTTCCCTGTTGACAAGTGCTAAGGAGGTCAGCATGCTAAGGAGGCATCAGTAGGTCTAGGAGCCCAGCTTAGCTCTGCTGCTGATGTGCTGTGTGTATTTTGAGCAAGTGGCCATCTCTCTGTGTTTCAAGTGATGCATCTGTAAACCAAGAGGGCCAGATGCAAAGGTTCCTCCCTCTGGATTTCTCAGATAAAAGATAGTTATTGACACAACAACCTGTAAGCACTACTGCTTTCTGGGAAGGGTTGCTGTTGTTGTTCGTTCTTTTGTTTGTTTTTTGGAAGCACTACCGGACACTAGATGATGGCAGGTATGAACTCTGCAAGGTAGTCTTGTCCTTTGGCAAACCATGGTACTTTTGCAGCTATATTGCAACCACTTTCAGATTTCACTGGAAAGCCAAATCTAATGAAATAGTGCATTATTGAACTTCATGTTTCTTCCAAATACTAGGTAGTACTTTCTTTTCTTTTTTCCTGGCATGTAAGAAATCACCAAATTGGCTACACATCTTGGAGGAAGAAAGGGGTAAAAGATCACAAATCACTTATGGATTTTTTAAGCATCATGGATTGCCTTATAAGGCATTGATTGGCACCAATGTGACTTTTTTTTCTATAGCCACTAATCGATGCTGTTACATTAAAAGGTGAGTGCAGACAGCTCAGCAACTCAGAGCAGGAGAGTGGCAGTGATGAGTATTTTAAAAAATTCTTAGGGGTTGGGGTTGTGGGGAAGATGGAAGGTGAGGTATTCAGAGGAAATATCACGAGGACTCTGGGTCCTATTCAGCAACTCCAAAACCACCAGGAACAGATTCAAAGAGAAGGCGTGCACTAAAGAGAAGGAATGAACTCCTGACATCTATTGAGCATGTTCAATTTGTCAAGCATCTTAATGCAAATTCTTCATGAGCATTGATGGGTGAGGTCAGGTTCACCCATTCATTCATTCAACAAATATTCACTCAAAATCTGCCACATGCCAGATACTGTGCTGAGTGCCAGATATTCAGTAGTGAGCAAAACAGCTCTGAGTCTCCTGGAGTTTAGCAGTGGTGCTTGTGCTATCCTTTTTTATTATTTTTTAAAGTTTTCTTTGAGATGGGCATGACCGGGGTCTGCCAAGCTGGGCCTGGGGCAAAGATTTTGGTGCAAAGTGTGTATGTGGGAGTTCATCCTAGGAAGAACAGTGAGGTGATGGGTAGGTGAGATAAAGAAGGTAAGCTGAAAAGGGGTTTGTAAATGAGTGGGTCACCACTGTGGGCAGCTGGGTCTCAGTCCTGCTGGGGACCCTCTGAGAGACTGTGTAGAGAACATCTCAGATGTGACCTACGCAGGGTACCCAGAAGCTGAGACATTCATCCACCAGTTCCTGTCCCTCCTTGGTTGAGGCTGCTCCAGTTGCTAAGTGTCTGGCAGTCTTGTGGGACTGAGCCCTTAACCTGTGGGGTCTGATGCTATCTCACCCCCAGCTGGTGGCAGCGACTTTCTTCTTGTTATGGGGAAAACTGGTCCCACATTTAGTGCCCAGAAGCGTCAGAAGTGTTTGTGCGAATAGTAAAGAGAAAACACACAGGAGGTAGACTGAATAAAGTTTTTCCTTACAACAGGTGGAAAATTGAGTTTTTCTAATGAACCTATGCTCTGAGCTCTTGGTTGGTATGGAATGAGGTTAAAGAAAGTGGATGAACAAGCTTTGTTTTTCACCCTGAAGGTTTATGAAGTCCCAATTGGAAGCACATGATGTTAAGAACAGCTTAGTGTCATGGAAATTCATTAAGAGTCAAGTGGTTGGGTCCAGTTTTGACTTGCTTTTCAAGCCACTTCACTCTAGAAGCAAGACTTTCCCTCATTTATAAAAGAGAAACGTCATCTGTGTCACAGGGTTGCCGTTCAGATTGTCCTGAGGATTAGATGAAATACTACGTTTGTCTTAGCCTGGGTTCCCTGGACAGTAGAGTCTGAGGCACCGTTTATATGTAACACGTACTTCAGTGTTAACCTTTTATCGGGGGTTGGGTTGATAACTCAGAACAGCCTGAGAGATGGAGGAAGAGTGAGCAGGGTATCTGCTGGCTCCCCACTGGTCTCCTGTCTCTCACTTGTAAAATGTTGCACCTCTTTATTTATGTAAATTTATTTATTGCCTGCATTGCATCTGAATGCTGTGTGTGGGCTTTTTTTTTTTTTTTTTTTTTTTTTTTTCTCTCTAGTTGCAGCGGACTACTCTTCCTTGCAGTGTACAGGCTTCTCATTGTGGTGCCTTCTCTTGTTGCAGAGCACAGGCTCTAGGCACGTGGGCTTCAGTAGTTGTGGCACATGGGCTCAATAATTGTGGCTTGCAGGCTCAGTAGTTGTGGCACACGGACTCAGTTGCTCCTTGGCACATGGGATCTTCCTGGACCAGGGATCAAACACATGTCCCCTGCATTGGCAGGCAGATTCTTAACCACTGCTCCACCAGGGAAGTCCCAAGGTTGCCCCTTTTGAGTTGTGTCACCTGCCCTCTTGGCAGCTACTAGAATGGAGTCATCATTTGGATTGGGGGGTATAACCTGGCACATGAGTCCATGAATCTCACCCCCAGGGAGGCTGTAAGAGAGGAGGCTATGGTGGACATGCCAGCATTTTATGACCCTGAGAGTGATGTATGCTGTTGCTTTGGCTGCTCTTGGAACAGAGCTGGGAGCTGAGGGGAGAGGGGGACAGAGAGGACTGAGAAGTATGAGGAGGTGCACAAACCTGGTGTGGCACAGCATGTGCAAAATACCTTTATATGTGTGAGGAATAAGGCAATAGAAGGCAAGTCATTATAAATGAGTTCGGATCTCCAGATTCAATTCTGGTGCCTAATGTTTCTATATTTTTTTCTTTCCTCTGTTGTGACTTGTCCCAGACAAGTATGTTCTTTCTATGTGTTGTAGCAAAAGAATTGAAAAATGTTTAGTGAACACATGAATGAGGAATATTGCCTAATTTTGTAGACATCTTTCTTTGTAAGGACCCAAAGATGGCTTTTTTCCTCTCAATAAAAATAGATGATATTTACTGTGTGCTTACCCATGCACTGCGCCAGACATCTCTCAGGTACCACCTCACTTAATCCTCATTCAGCCCCATTGTTATCCCTATTTCACAGATGAGGAAACTAAGGCTTAGAGAAGTGAAAAATTTTGCTCAAAGTCACACTAGTGAGTTCCAAGAAATGTACTAGAGTTTTGTGACTTCTGTCTTCTGCCCAATTACTGTGTTTTCTTTTTGTATATGAAGGTTCCTAGTTTGTATGACTGAGGTAGCAGGGAGTCTTACTGGGCATCATCGTCATGTTTCTGTGACCCTGACTGTGGAGACAGTCCTAAATGTTGTATCCCAAAACTTGATGCCACATATTCCTATTAGAATTTTGCTCTCAGCTTAGTGTTACAAAATATTAAATTCCACAAGGAGAGAATCTGTGTCTACTTCACCTTTGCTTCTTCAAGCCTGGAAGAGCACCAGAATATATGAAGCCAATGGTAGAACAGATCATATAAGGGCTGGAGGTAAGACTCCCCCTGAGGCAGAGGCTGACACCTCATGGTGCCTGGGTCAGATCTGGCCTGTTGCCTGCATATGTGGACAAAGATTTGCTGAAACATACTTATGCCATTTGTTTACACATTTTGTAAGGCTGCTTTCGTTTGTGCTGCATCCGTGGAGATGAGAGGTTGTAATAGAGATCATATGGCTCACAAAGCGAGAAATATTTCCTATCTGGCCCTTTGTAGAAAGAGTTTGCCCATCCATGCTCTAAGGTGTGCTTGAAGTAGACTTAGAAGTGGCAATAAAAAGTTTAGATGAATAGAAAGGGATTTGAGCTTTAAAAGTGCTGATTTAAGGGAGATCAACTCGATGATGGGGGATGCCTTAGAGGGCCAGGACAGGGAGGGTGGGAGGGAGTCACGGGAGGGAGGGGATGTGGGGATATATGTATAAATACAGCTGATTCACTTTGGTGTACCTCAAAAGCTGGTACAAGAGTGTAAAGCAATTATATTCCAATAAAGAGCTTAAAAAAAATAAGTGCTGTTTTACTTCCCCTCTCTTATCTCTAATGAAAATATAGTTATCATAATGTCATATTACATTTTATTATTTTATTTTACCTTATTTTATTTTATTTTATTTTATTTTATTTTTTTATTTTATTTTTTGGCCTAGCTGCTCAGCATGTAAGATCTTACTTTCCCAGCCAAGATCGCACCCGCAACCCCTGCAGTGGAAGCATGGAGTCTTAACCACTGAAACACCAGGGAAGTGCCTATAAGTGTCATATTAAATGTATGAAAATGGAACCAAGTTGTATGCCTAACAGTTGAGAGGTCATTAGACACATCGTAGGATGCTGTGCCATGGCGAAAAATGCTGCTATCGAAGTGTGAACGATAGAAAGAGTTAAGGTGTAATAAAGGTAAAACAATCAAAATACTAAATTCAATTTAGTTCTGCTTTTGTGCCAAAAGATACATACATTTATAAAATAAAATGTAGGGGGAAACACCGGAATGTTACCAATGTTCAGGTGAGAGAATTATGGTTCATTTTGATTTTCCGTTTTATGCTTAGCTATATTTGCTATTTTTTTCTGCAATGCCCAGGCATTTTTCCTCAATAAAAAGTTTACCTTTGAAAATGTTAAAAAAATATAAAATATCTCATAATATGATAATATAAAAAAAATAAAGTCCAGATAATTGTCTATATGAAGAGGGTGGCTAGTTATGGGCCCATCTAGCTTCTTTCCCTTAAACGTCCTTTTTCTCTGGGGGCTTCTTCTCTATTAGATTATTGTGGTCTCTATTACATCAGGCTCCAGGGAGCCCTGTTCCCCGTTAAAAACTGAAAATCCATGAATTGAAACACCTTTTCTTGTTTTCCTTTGCTCAGCTGAGACAGGCTGACATTTTCAAAAAGAACTTTAATACTCAGAGAACAAAAAGGCAATAATTACAGAAAATACAAAAGGCATAACAGTTGTCATGTTTAAAATGCAAGCTTCCAGTTCTCTAAAGGGCTGGTTCCTCATGGAAGCAGAAGCAAACTTGGCACCGTGATGGAGTCTAGCCTCGTTCCCCTGAAGTGGGCACCACTGCATTTCTGCTGCCTGAAGTCAGTGGGGCAAATAGTCTCCATTTTAGTCAAAGGTTAAACATCAGTTGCTAACGCTCCATCCCTCTGGGACTTTCTCATTCGATTCTCCTCCAGGAGAGGTAACAGTACACCCAGAGGTGACTGACAATTTGTTAATTTTAGTAGCACCTCACACCATAACCATGCATACACATCTGCATATACACACAAACATATATTACATGCATAGACAGACATGCATATGCACCCACAGTGCAACTGGAGAGAACATCATAACTTCATTTCCAGGTTAGTGTCTTTTGTCCCTAACAGGCAGAGAAGTGACCAAGTTGAAATCCATCCGTTACTGGCTTATGACAGTTTGTGACATGCCCATATGTCAAAAACTGCCCATGTGCAGTGACAGAACATTTTCAGCATTCTCCATCTTAATGCACAAGCTGAAAATTCCTCGAGTCATCAAGACCCAAAGTGTCTCACCTTTGCCCTTGCCCGTGCTATTGAGACCTTCTGTGGTATCACTTCCCTGTTCTCTTGCCTCAGAGAAGCCTTCTCTGCAGACCCTAGGAAGAAGTGATTCCTCTCGCCACTGAAATAATGAAGCCTTGCTCTCATTTCCCTTGTAGCTTGTACTATAAAACTGATCTGCGCTGAAGCTAATTGCATCCCTCTCTTTTGTCTCTGTACGCAGCTGAGGGCAACAACTATTTGTTTTAATTGTGGTATTCCCTATACAGGTCTTAAAAGAGTGGCTTATGTGTGACAGAGGCTCAATAAACAGCTATTGAATAATTGAATAAATGTATTTTAGTAATTATAGAGAACGTCTGAAGAGATAAATCTAGGGTTAGTGTCGACGTTCCCAGGAGATCAATTTATACTCAGTTTTAAAAACAACTTTCTCAGAGTCCACATTGCATAATGTGGTGATAGATTGTTCTGGAAAATACCACTGGGTGTATTCTAGTCAAGATGAAAGTCTACTTTTGAGGAATATCGTAACAGAGAGTCACGCTAGAGATGAAAGATTGAACTAGATGTCTTCTAAAATTCTTTCCAGCTTTATCTTCCTGGTAACTCTAAATCCAAACACAGGTAAGGAATCTCACTGGAATAAGTTTTTTATCATTTGCTCAGGCTGTCATCAAGCTAGGCTGCACTGCATAGCCATCATTAGCTATTTCTCTTTCTCCTATCTCGTCCTGCTTGTTCAGCTATAGCTGTTAAACTATATTAAGTGACATTGTAACAGCTAAAATGCATTAGCAACCATTGAAGTAACTGATGCTTCTTGGAAATTCAGGAAATGCATGTGTTTTGTTTGAGGATAATTTGGCTTTCAGTTAAAATATTTGCTAGGCTTCTCTCTCCATTCTTCCCTAAAAATGCTAGTTTCCTGAAACTGGGTCTTAGTGTCTGAGAATTGCCTTGTCCTACTGCCTAGCTTACCTGTGGTGCTGATCCTATTTGCAGCAACCAAATTACTTTCTCTGAATCCAATTTATATAGTGACAGATGGGGGATTCCAAAAGGGAAAGTTTCCATTCATATCCAGCAAATCATCTTTATGGCAAGAAAGTTAGAAGTAAACTTGGTGACATGCACAGACACTTAACTCTGGAAAGCATAATCTTCCATTTTTTAATTATTTCTCTATAAAGTAGCTGGGCCCCAAATAAGTCTGGGCCTCACTATTTGCAGACATCTGAGTTAACTAACCATCAATGAGTGGTCATGAATTTACTAAGCAACATTATAAAATTGGTTTTCATTTTCTTCCTATCTCCCTCTCTGAATATTTGTACCATTCATGTCACAAGCACTGCCTGATCAGGGCATAACCCATTTTAAGAAATTAAATGCCCAATTTCTGATTTTTCCCTCTTTTTGAAAAATTCACATTTACAGAATTACTTTGGTTCCAAACTCTTGCATACGGATTTTTTTTAAATATAAACGATCCATTACTAGCTCAATTTCTTTGTCTGTTAACTTATCCTTTGCGGTTGCAGGTGGGGGTTTTTGTTTCTTGTTTCTGAAAACCTGGAAAGTTGTTTCGGCTGCTGTTTACTATGTTCATGATGAAAAATCACAAGATTAAGAATGCCTTGAGCAGAGTGAAGCATAGCATGCTGGAATTCCACGGGAACTGCACTCCTGGGATCCCCTGCAAGGCTGTCTTGGGAGTGGGAAGTGAGGCTCTGGGATTGTAAGTGATGTGCAAAAAGTTCACACGGAAAATTGGTGACGAAAGTAATAATAATAATCGCCAACCTTACTGTGCACTCGTGGAGTCCTGAGCACCCTTCTAAATGGTTTTCAGCTGTCTGCTCATTTAATCCATTTAGTCATTCTACGGGATGGTTGCTATTATTGGTAATAGATGAGAAAAAAAGAGATGCAGAAAGGTTGAATATTTTGCCTAAGGTTACAAAACTGGTAAGGGATGGAGTCAGGATCTGAACTTGGGCAGAATGGTTCCCAAACCTTGCTCTTCCTCGTTATGCCATTCTGCCTTTTTGTCAGAAATACACGACTCATTTTGGTCATAGTCTATAAATGTCTGCATATATGTAGGGGAGAAGAAAACATATACACAGTACGTATATCCTACATGGATATTGTTCTCTTTCATTTGCAAAGCTCTGCGTCTAAACAGGGAAAGGATGACTAACAGTTCCTTCTGGTAGGTTGATTATCATAATACAAGTTCCTACAAATGGAAAACCATTGCCCTAGCTAATCTTAACATCCCCACATCAGTAGCTATTTCAAGAAAAAGCAATTCCCATCTGTTACAGAAACATTTTCAGTGACAGCACACATCTCCATATCCTAGTACATCCCATTGCAGTGCAATGGAGAAAACAGCATGATTTTCTTCATTAATTCTGGAAAGCTCTCTCTAAGCCAAAACATGTGAGAGGGTTCAGTGCCTTCTTAATTATGAAGTACAAAAGGATGACTGTAATCTTTGTTCTCTCATTTTTAATTCATCTAAATGATCAGATGTATGTAACAATCAAAACTTTTGGCTTTATGTGCTTTTCTCAGAATATAATGGACCATGGTTACTTTTCTGCACCGTATATTTTTCCTTTGGAGAAATGGTCTACCCCTACCTGGTGGAATTGTCATTCACGTGGCCCTTCCTTGCCTATGACAGGTGTGGGCTCAAGACCCACTGGTCAAATAGTGGGTTCCACCTCCTGGATGCTGAGGTTGTTTCCGGAATGGGCACACAACCAAAAGTGGGACAGTCAGGGTTTCCCCATAGATTTCTTGCATGACCCATCGAGGAAGACGATCTTTCCTCTCTTGAAGATTTTAAGGTGTGAGGATAATATAATGTGGGATTGTTGAGAGCCTTTGCTGACATGTGAAATGAGTCTGCCTGAGAATTCAGCCAAAAAAAAAAAAAAAGAAAAGAAAGGAAAAAAAAAGATTCAAGAGAGGGAAAAAAGCGATACAAAACGTTCAAGTCTTGAATTTAGCCACATATGAAGTGAGGATCTAATTTTGGCATTTTTAATTGTGCAAGTTTAAACAAAAGGGGAGTTTCTGTCATTTGTAACCAAAGAGTCCTAGTACATGGACTCCTTGAACCTGAAAATCAGAAGGGATCCTGATGATGTAATCTCCCATCTGGTAAGTAGTGCCATATGTTGCACTTCTGTCTTTGGTTACCGGGGTTCTGTCTCTGAGTTGCACTAGTGACAGGAGGTTTGTCATTATACTTGCCAGTTCATTCCACAATTGGCCAACTCTAGTTGCCAGACAATTTGTTTTTCCTAATATCAAACAAGTTGCCTTCTCAAGCCTTCCCTTCACTAACCTTACTGATGTTCTCTGAAGCTCCCTGGAAAAGTCAACTTGCTTCTTAAAATGATTAAAGATAGTTATCTTGTCTCATTTCTTTCAAACATTCCTTCAACTTTATTTGAAAATCCGCATGCTTCTCTGCTCATCACCCTGTCCACCTCATGCTTGGTAAATATTCTAATTCCATAAACCCCTACGTCTTCCATTCAGTTGTCTCAGAAGCTATCAGAGAAAGGCTAAAGAGGCTGTTGTTCAGCCCCACACCCTCTTTACCTGGGTTTTTGTCTGTCTCTGCAGACTGCTTCATTTGGAAAACAAATATAAGAAACATTTGATAGGCATGACATTTTTTTTGTTTGTTTTCAGGCTTCCTAAATTCTTTCCTAATGCCAAAATCGATCAGAGTATGAAACACACCCCTCCGGGTGAGGGTTGATTTACTCCAAGTTCATTTAGATCACCCTTGGTCATGATGCAGCAGCTATGCTTTTACTGAGGAAGCCTGGAACGGCTTCTAGCCCTGGGAAGCCCAGAATCCCCTGAAGTTCCCAGATCTTTGGTTGTATGAATAACTACCAAGCCTGAATGTTCATGTTTCCCATTTTTACTCATAATAACGATGAAAGGGGTTACTCTTTGGATTTGAGGATTTTAAGCACATTTTCTTGCTAACATCAATGTGTTTTATGTAAAATTAAATTATAATGTTTTCTTCCAAAAGGTCATAAATGTAACTCTTAAAACAAGTCAATTAATTCATAAATGCTTAAGGAAAAACCATAGTAAACTGCCTCATTGCCTCTACTTCTACTCCCTTGAGGGAATCAATATGACTAGTCTGATTGGTATTCTCCCACAGGAATCTATGTACTCATACATATGTACATATACATCCATTTACTTCTGTGAGTGTCTTTAAAAAATGTTTATTCATGGATCAGGCCAATGCTCATGGCATGTTTGTTACACATCAGGCACTGTTCTAAGCATTGAAGATACAGAGTAAACAAAACAAAACCCTGGCCTTCCTGGAGCTTATATTCTAATGATGAGGAGAGAGAGAACCTACAGTAAAATTGGGTAAAATAAATAGTAAGGAGAAAAGTAAGTGAGGAAGGGGGATTAGAAGTATTGCGGGTTGTATTTTAGTGTAATTGCTGAGGACTTTAGTGCAAAGAACATCATATTTGGGGAAAAGGGAGAGTAAGTATCAAATTCTTGGGGCGGGAGTGTCCTTGTATGTCCAAGGAACAACCAGGGGCTCAGCTCTACTGGGGTAAAGTAACGGAGGGATGTAGTAAAAAGGTTAGAGCAGTGATAGGGGTCCCCCCCTGTAGGACATTTGTAAGGACTTTGGATTTTACTATGAAAGAGATTGAATGGTTTTTATCCAAGGGATAGCACATCCTGATTGGCACTGAACAGGAGTATTCCGGCTGCTGTGCTGAGAACAGACTGAAGGGTGACAAGGATCTAAGCAGGGAGCCCAGTTGGAAGGCTGTTGTGATCATCTCGGAGGGAGATGATGGAGCAGGATGGTGGTTGTGGGTGTGGCATGAAGTGACAGCTTTCCGGATAGGTTTCAAGGTTGAGTTCCTAGATTTGCTGAGGGACCAGATATGGAGGGTAAAACAAAAGGCAGAGCCAAGGATGGGACCAAGGCTTTTATCCTAAAACGTGAGAGAAGTATCGCCATACATTCAGCTGAGACAGACTGAAAAATGAGCAGGATTTTTAAGAGCAAGACCAGAAATTAAATGTTAAGGCATGTTTAAGTTTGAGATGCCAATTGCACATTATTTTAGTAGGTGTATAACATTTCATAATATAATTAATCTACCCATCACTTCATTGCTTCAATTCAGGTTATAAGATTTTACAAGTATAAATATCACTGCAACTTTTTCAGAATCAGATTCTTGTTGGTCAGATTTCATCTTAAATGTCACCTGCTTAGAGCGCCCTTTCTTAATCACCCATTTTAAAGTTACACATTATCACTTGGCTCCATTTAGTCTCTACATAACATTTATCTCTGCCGGATATTTTTCCTTAAGTATTTATCATCCATCTCTGTCCCTTGGAATGCAAGCTTTGTAGGATCAGAAACTTTGCCTGCCTTGCATGATTGGCACAGGGTAGGTACTCAATAAATACCTGTTGAAAGAATAAACAGTATGTACATATGCAGAGCCTCACATACTGGCACTTTTGTGTCTACAGGCTAGATTTCCCAAAAGTGATATTGTGTGTCAAATTGTATTTTTAATTGTACTGATATTGCCAGATTAATTTCCTAAAAGGTTACAACAATTCATTCTCCCACCAACAATGTAAGAAAGCAGTCATTTTCCTGCATCAGTTGAAGTGCTGGGTGATTTTATCCTTTGATGTTTTGCTTCAGCGTTGCTTTATTTTTCAATCTTTCTGCTTCTGATGGCTCCAAATAGCTTGAGTAATTCTCATACAGTTAATGAACTCCTATACAAGGCAGCAACAATTTGTTTGGAGCTCTCTGAGATTATCTTAAAGACTGTATTCACTTTTAACTTCTAGGAGTGTTTGATGTTGTGAATGTAAGTACTCTATCAAGGATGGATTTATCTCTTCAGTCCTTTTTTCTTTAGTGCTTGGAAACTTGAAATCACTAAGAGAATAAGGTTTTTCCCATGAAAATACCTGATGGTTTTTTTTTTTATTAATTTATTATTTTTTGGGGGTACACCAAGTTCAATCATCTGTTTTTATACACATATTCCCGTATTCCCTCCCTCCTTCGACTCCCCCCCCACCCTCCCTAGAGTCCCCCCCACCCTCCCCATCCCAGTCCTCTAAGGCATCTTCCATCCTTGAGTTGAACTCCCTTTGTTATATAACAACTTCCCAGTGGCTATCTATTTTACAGTTGGTAGTATATATATGTCTGTGCTACTCTCTCGCTTCATCTCAGCTTCCCCTTCACCCCCCGCCCCCCCAAACCTCGAGTTCTCCAGTCCATTCTCTGCATCTACCTGATGGTTTTTAAAAGAGAGATTTATGAGAAGTTCTGTAAATCCATATTTTAAAATGCATGCGTGTTGGATCATTCTAGTAGAGGAATGTGAATAATGGTATAATTAGTGTAATAGATGTTGGGTCCATGTTGAAAATAATTTATTTCTGCATAAAATCTGTGAAGCTGTAAAGCCTTCCAGCTGAAACAGATTATTTACATCTCTATTCAGGAGAGGTAGACACTGCATCCCTTCCCTGATTCCCCCTCAAATGGTCTTGTCAGTATCTTCACCCACATCATTTATCTGTGAAGAAGCTTTCCTTTTGTTCCTTGACTGTCGTTTGCCCTTCATTGTTTGGTTTGAATCTCTTGTTTTTATCCAGCTGTCACATTTTCTTCCCACTCTCAGAGTCAGGATAAAGTGAGAGTACACAAATTCTGAGACTCTGTGTTCAGATGCCTCTCCTACTCTGAAACTGCTGTCTGTGATGTTAACCCAGCATCACAATCTCATTGTCCAATTTTTCCAGCATAAACATGCTAGGTGCAGAAATGTGTGCCAGTTAGACTGGTTGATTTACAGTGTTAAAGACACAGTACCCCCAAATCCCACCATCCAGCTAGAAAGAAAGTGTTGTGTAAAAAAATCTCCTTGCTGACAAATTAGGTGAGTAACAGCATTTGTGAAGCACCTGAAAACCAGATACTCTGTAAGGTCTGCCCCCAATCTTTCATCCACAATTCCAAATTCCATACCATCTAAGAATAGCAAGATCTGATCTGAACTTATGTGGTGGTAAACCTGACCTGAAATGACTTGAGCCTACTTATAGTCTTTATTCCATTTTAAATGAATAGTTACACATTTCTCTGTAGAGATATTAATGTGCACATTTATGATGTACTGATCAGCTTCTACTGGAGGTGATAAGTAGTATAAGGTTTATATAGCATATTACCTGTCAAAATATAAAATAATTGGAAGTTTGAAACCCAGAAGTCTGGGGTAAAAACTTCTGGACCTGTTGGTAAATCTATAGGAATAGTCACTGCATAAATAATTATAATATCTCATGGATGTAAAAATAGGGAAACAAAGTATCAACAACAGAACCATATCAGTAGTGAAGGAGGTAAATGGAGTTAAGTGTGCTAAAGTCTCTTCATGGACAAGGAGGATAAAAAACAAGGCTATCTGCTGTATAGCACAGGGAGCTTAGCTCAGTGCTCTGTGCTGACCTAGGCAGGTGGGATGGGGGTGGGTAGGAGGAAGGTCCAAGAGGGAGGGAATATATGTATACATGTAGTTGTTTCACTTCCTTGTATAGCAGAAACTAACACAACATTGTGAAGCAATTATGCTACAATAAAAAAAAAAAAAAGCAAGGGTAACTTTTGGGGTAATATGCAAGGAATAGAAAAAGAGTGTACATTTTGAAATAACAGAGGAAAATTAAATATAAAAATCCTTAACAAACCTCAATACAAAGCAAAAAAAAGGAGAGTAAAAGGAACATAGAACAAGCAAGGAAAATGTAAAACACACAGCAATACACACAAAATTTAATGGATCTAAATGCTCAGTGTAGAAGTTAAAAAAAAAAAAAAGAGTAGAATGAATTAAAAAAGCAGAACAAAAACAAAAACTCATCCGGATTTCTCCAAAAACTCAACATTCTACATGTAAAGTTACAAGGAGGTAGAAAATGAAAGGAAAAGAAAATGTATTGCCCGCAAACATTCACCAAAGGAATGCTAGTGTGGTTATATTAATAACTTACAGCAAAAAGATTTACTAGAGATAAAGAAGGGCATTTCATAACACTAAAAGTTTGATTCATCAGGAAGATATAACAAATCTCATGCACATAATAACACATTCTCAAAATATGTAAAGCAAAAACAGAAATACAAGGAGATGTAGACAAATTTATAAAACAAATAGGACAATTTTAATACACATCTTTCAGTAACTGATAGAGTAATCAAATAAAACATCAGGATCTGGAGAATTTGAACAGTGTCATTAAATAAGTTTACCTAGTAGACATAGATAGAACATTAAGTTCATTAACTGCAGAATATGTATTCATTTCAAGCACATGTAGAATATTTATAAAAATGGTCACCAAGCAAGTATGAATAAATTCCAAATGTTTGAAATTATATAGAACATTTTCTGAGATCCCAACACAATTATTCTAATCAATAACATTTGTATATTAAGAAATATACTTCTAAATATTATTTTTGTTAAAAGATTATAATGAATATTGGAATATATTTTAACTGAATAACAAGGAAAATACTGCAAATTAAAATTGTGGGATATAACTGAAACAGTGATTAGAGGGAAATTTGTTCCTGTAAGTGAATATAGTAGAAGGTAAAAAAGCCCCAAAATTAATAAGCTAAACATCCACATGATAAACTTAGAAAAAAGAATAGTATAATAAACACAAAGAAAGCATAGAGGATAATGGTAGAAATTAATAAAAAACACTGCAAATATGTAATACAGTCAACACAGCGAAACACTGTTACTTTGAAGTACTTTTTAAGTTGATAAACCACTGATGACAACAATCCAAAAAAAAAAAAAAGAAAGAGAGAGGTAAGACGAAAGAAACCAATAATCATGAACACATAACACTACTTTCAATCCAATATATATATAAGAACACATACATACATTCTAAATTAAACACTATTAACAAATGTAATCCAGCACTAGTTATAAAAAAAACTAGTTGTGATCGAGATGGGTTTATTTTAGTAATGCCATATTATTTGTCCTTAAAAATCACTGGAATTTATCATACTTAACAACACAGAAGAAAAAATGTATCAATAGATTAGGAGAAAATCTTCAGTAAAATTTACCTGGATAAAAATTCCTAGTAAACTAGGAACAGAGGTTATGTTCTTAAGTCTGATAAAAGGTATTTACAAAAACCACAACAAATGTCATGCTTAATGGTGAAATCTTGAATTTTTTTCTTTGATATTAGGAGAAATGCAAGCATTCCCAATATTACCACTCTGCTTAACATTGCACCTGGTATCCTCATCAGTACATTGAGGCAAGAAAGAAAAGGATAGACACAAGGATTAGAAATACATAACTTCCATCATTTATGGATTATTTAATCACAGATGTAGACAATCCAAAATAATTTACCTATAAATTATTTAAAACAATAAAAAATTCAAAATTGTATCTAATTTTGCTGGATGCAAAAATCATGGTATAAAAACTGACCGTCATTTTGGTTACCAACATGAAGCACTGTGAAAACACGATGTTTAAAAAGACATCATTTAGGATAGTTTTGAAAACATCAAGCACCTAAGGTCGAATCTATAAGGAGATGTACCAAATTTCTATATGGATAATTGTGGAACACTGTTGAGAAAATTTAATAAAGAGCTGAATAAATGGAGGAAGATGCCATAAGCATGGATTGGAACACTTACTATGTCAGGAAATATGAAGTCAGTGAAATTCCAATCAAAATCCTGAGAGTTTATGTGTGCATATACATATATGCATAACTTGACAAGATTATTATAATAGATATATAAATGCAAATAAATATTATCCAGCAATAAAATGAAACCGATGTATCTACAACACGGATGAACTGTGAAGATATTCTGCTGAGTGAAAGAAGTCAGACACAAAAGACTGTATATTGTATGATTTCACTTATATATGAAATGTTCAGAATAGGTAAATCTGTATGTAGAGAAAGAAAGTAGGTTATTTTGTCTAGGGCTAGGGTATTTGATTGGAAATAGAATGTGACTGCTAATGAGTACAGACTTTCCTTTTGGGGTGAAGAAAATGTTTTAAAATTGATTGTAGTGATGGTTGCACAACTCTCTGAATGTATTAAAACCACTGACTTATGCATTTTAAATGAGCAAATTACATAGTGTGTAAATTGAATTTCCGTAATACTTAAAAATTCCAAAACTATAGTGTTTAGAAATGCATGCTTAGGTAGTAAAATTATAAAGAAAATTAGGGAAGTGAATATGATAAAACTCAAGGTAGTGTTTTTCTTTTTCTATGAGAGAGAGAAGGAATTGAATTAGGAATGTAGCAGGGAGAGGAGGTGGTGACTCTGGAATGCTGTTTATGTCTCTTTCTTTACCCAGGTTATGGTTACACGTGCCTTTATTTTACATTAGTATATTAAATTGTCCATTCATATTTTAAATATCTGTATCTGTGTTATACTTCACAATAAAAATGTAACAAAATGTAAAAATAAATTATATAAGGGAGTGAATAGGAAAGATGATAATGTTAGAAATATGGTAAACCTATCAAACAGTCAGCAATGAAGACACACCTGTACTACTAGAAATGAAGGGTCTGGGTCTCTCTGTCAGCATCAGCTCTTCTGTGGACACTCCCTTTGGCCCCTGGTTGGATTGGGGGTCAAATCTTCTATCCCCCGAACCTTAAGAGGAGATCATTACCTGAGACAAAGCAATGATTTTTCAGTGTAAGAAACAGAGGAATGGAAATTTCCAGTGAGTCATGCAGGGTCACCCATTTGGAAAATGAAAGAGCAGTGACTGAAATCTGATCTGTCTCTAGAATCTGTTTCTTAGTCTCTACCCTACACTTGAATAGAAAGTTTAATATGACTACATCATACCATCTCATGTTGACTTTTGTTCCTTTTCCACCACTTGAGAGAGGTAGGGAAGGCAGTATTAATCCCAGTCCATGAGAAAGAAAGGAAGCCTTAGGAGCATCAAGCCATTCATACAAGGACACTGCTAAGATGTGACAGGTGAAATGCAACTCCAGCTTTCTTGTCTGAAGGGCTACAGATTTCCTTGACATGTCATGAGGTCTCATTGGTAATTAGGTGCACATTTCTATTCCTTTTTTTTTTTTAATTGTGAAATTATTGAGGAAAAATCAAACTCACATGTGCATTTCTTCCTGAGTCACTTGAGAATGCTTTAACTAGCTTGAATTGTTTAGCCACAGTGTGTTCTAAGCTGAACTTCCTGCACTGCAAATCAAATTTCTCCTCCGCTTCTTTGAAGAGCCTGTTCCTCTCTCCTCTCCTTAGCCTTTTCAGAAAGAGCAAAGCCTGGACCACATCCTCTGGAGATATTTCCTCCCAGTAGTCTCTTCTGCCCTCCCACACAAGTGCTGGGACCTCATTAACACCTCCTACAGAAGCTCATTCATTTCTTCCCCTCTAACCACAGGGAACTCAACAATTTCTGTAGCTCCTCTCCAGCCAAATAATAGAATGCATTGACAGTTGTTTCTTTGGCAGCTTGACGTAATTCGAGATATTTGCATCTCCCAATTGTTCACACTCCTCAAGAAGGATGTGAGTTAATGACAGCATAGGGTCCTAGTTTTTCTGTTTTCCTTCATAGAATGAAAGAACTGAAAAGATACCTATTTTTAAGAATTGTTTCTTCTTCCTCCAAAGAGGAAATAGAGGTTCAGAAGGGAAATGTCCTGCTTAAAAGTGAGTTAGTGACTAAGAAAGAATTAGAAACCAAATCTTCTGACTCTTAGGTCTGTATTCCTTCTGTAATTCAATATTGCATGGATTTACACAATCAATTCTATCTTGGTGCTTGTGTTATTTAGACAATAGGGGTTGCGGTTACAAAGGAGCATGATTGAAGGCATGTCTAGAGATTGTAGGAATGTCTCTCAATTCAGGAATAGCTTAGATTGCTAAAATTTCTTCTGCAGAGAAGCAGAAAATGTTAATGTTAAAAATGTAACTGCAAGAAGATAGAAAAGAAGTAAGAATGAGTTGGGAAAAGTAGCACTCAGGATTATGAGTATGGTTAATACCTTTTAAACTTTGAATATGGGAATATTATTAGTCATTGTAACAAATAGTATCTTTTGGGGGCACGAGTGCTCCTCAAAACATATCTATTAACCCAAATGTGAAAAAAATCTGGTTGTATGGATTCATCTAGGTAGTCTGGTTGGTTGGTGAAAAAGGATATGAACATGAAATGAGAAGGCATGAGTTGTAATTCTGACCCCAAAAGTGGTTAGCAGAGATGTTTCATCTCATCGATAAAATGAGAAAAGTGCATTAGATTTGTAGTTTCTCAAATTTTATTGTACATACGAATCACCTAGGGGACTTAATAAAATGCAGATTCTGGAGACCCATTTCCAGAGTTTCTGATTCATTTATTTAGGGGAATGGCCATAGAGTCTGTATTGTATCAAACTCTTAAGAAGCTTCTAATGAAGGTGCTTCTGGGACTATGCCTGAAAAAATGAAAATATACTAGGAAAAGGGACCCATCAAAGATTTAACATTTTTTAACACTTGCTTCCCACCAGCTAAAGCCTAAAACCTGCCTGAAATTCTCTGCCATTTAATAACACTTTCAGAACATTGCCTGTTTGCTGCCTTGGGTCATAATGCCATAAGTTCAATTTACATATCAAGTTTGTGGGCTTTTGTGGAGGCCAGCGCTGCCCAGCAGGAGGGAGCATGAGGCTGAATTCCAAGGCAAAGTATTAGCCTGTTTGACTATGACTTCATTTCTTTTGACTCCCCAGGTAGATGTTAAAGGTCTCTGATGCTTTCAAAATAGTTGAACAAGAAGAGGTCCTTCCAATTTTTTAATTAAGCGAGCTATGACCTTCAAGGCTGTAATTGCTCTTGACATCTAACTTATTGCTTAATTAAAACATGGTGATATACAAGACCTCACTTCTGGAAAAATAGAGAGTCATGGTTATTTCTATTTTATTATAAAGTCCCTCTTGTATCTGAAAGATATGGGCTGGGGCAATCATGGAATAACATCCCATTTCAGGGGGAAAGGATCTAGTAGGCACCAACCTGAGTTGAGTCATTATCCTTCTGAAACAACTAGAGCTTATGAAATTATTAGGCAGAGAGAAAAAAGAAAAAAAAATTTGCTGTGTTATGTCGCAAGAAGAAACAATGAAAAATTAAGAATGATGGCATTTCATTGAGCAACTGAATAGCAATAATTATTTTCCCCTGTTTTAAAAACAAATACAAAATGATGCCAGTATTCTTTCTTGATGTGATTTTTGTATGGCTTTTTAAGTGCATTTGCATCTGCTGGGAAAAATATTCGAGAAAACCTTTTTATGGACAAAGTCATTGAGGGTTTTAAATGTAATGTATTCAAAAATTAGAAAGCCAACATCTTTTCCCTCCTCTATTTTCAGAAAGATTTATAAAAAAGAATGAGGGCAACAGAAAAAGGAAATTGTTACGTACGAAGTTATGGATGATTTCTCTAGATCATCCTGGTAACCTGGAAAACATTTAGAAGAAGTATTACTGCATCATTGAATCTATTTGGATGTTACAGTGACTTAACTAGGTAACAGAGCTTCAATTTGCTGAAGAATTGTCAGCCTTCTAGTTTAAATGGCTACAATGACTCAGCATAAAGTTTGTAGTGATATGATCATGGAGTCCTAACATGTTGGAGTGTGAAGGGGTCTTGGAGATCAATGATTCCAGATCCTTCTTTTTACAGAAATGGGATTTGGGTGTTGCAGGCTGCCCGTCCAAGAGCAGAGGCAGCGAGAGGACGTGTGTGCACTGGTGCACGGGGAAGCAGTAGGGACGGAGCCCGGCACCACCTCCTGATCCTCCCTCCAGGGAAACCAGGCAAACAAGAACTAGCAAGAGCTTGACAAACGCCTGCATTCGAATTGGAAGACCGTTCACCTGCCTATTGCTTCATTCCTGGAAATTGCACTGCAACTAAGTAAGAAAAAAAAATACCTGAAAGAAAGAAAACAAGGAAGAAAATACCCCAGAATTCCTAAAGAACAATTGAATAAATTATATATAAGGGGGGGAAAAAGATGGCAGCGAAGTAGAGAGACGTGGAGTGCATCCCTCTCCACAGATGCATTGGGAATGCACGGAAGGACGCAGTCATTCCCACAGAGAACCAGCTGAACACCAGCAGACGGCCTCGGACACCAGAAAGGGCTGCGGGGAGCCTGACATAGCCGACTGAATATTCGTCTACTCCAATACTTGGACATTAGTCTGAGGCTTGGACAGTCTTCTATAAACACCTCTATCACCAGGACAAGCAACCCCAAAAGCTTGGACAACCATGAGGAAACAAAGAAACACCATGCAGGCAAAGGAGCAGGAAAAAAACCCACAAGACCAAATAAATGAGGAGGAAATAGGAAAAATGCCTGAAAAAGAATTTAGAGTAATGATAGTAAAAATGATACAAAATCTCAATAACAAAATAGAGAAAGTACAAGAAACAGTTCATAAGAACTCAGAAAAACAAACCGCAATGGATAACAAAATAACTGAAATTAAAAATACTCTAGATGCTATAACCAGCAGAATGACTGAGGCAGAAGAACGAATAAGTGAGTTGGAAGATAGAATGGGAGAAATAAACGCCACAGAGCAGGAAAAAGATAAAAAAATAAAAAGACTAGAAGACAGCCTCAGAGACCTCAGTGATAACCTTAAACGTACCAACATTCGAATTATAGGCATCCCAGAAGAAGAAGAAAACAAGAAAGGGTCTGAGAAAATATTTGAAGAGGTTCTAGTGGAAAACTTCCCCAACATGGGAAAGGAAATAATTCACCAAGTCCAAGAAGCACAGAGAGTCCCATACAGAATAAACCCAAGGAGAAATACACCAAGACACATATTAATCAAACTAACGACAATTAAACACAAAGAAAAAATATTAAAAGCAGCAAGAGAAAAGCAACAAACAACATATAAGGGAAAACCCATCAGGATAACAGCTGACCTTTCTACAGAAACTCTGCAGGCCAGAAGGGAATGGCAGGATATACTGAAAGTCCTGAAAGAGAGAAACCTACAGCCAAGAATACTCTACCCAGCAAGAATCTCATTCAGATTTGAGGGAGAAATCAAAAGCTTTCCAGACAAGCAAAAGTTAAGAGAATTCAGCACCACCAAACCAGCCTAACAACAAGTGCTAAAGGAACTTCTCTAAGTAGGAAACACAAGAAAAGGAAAACACCTACAAATACAAACCCAAAACAATTAAGAAAATGGTAATTGGAACACACATGTCAATAATCACTTTAAATGTAAATGGACTAAATGCTCCAACCAAAAGACACAGACTGGCTGAATGGATACAAAAACAAGACCCTTCTATATGCTGCCTACAAGAAACCCACTTCAGACCAAGGGATACATATAGACTGAAAGTGAAGGGATGGAAAAAGATATTCCATGCAAATGGAAGTCAAAAGAAAGCTGGAGTAGCAATACTCATATCAGACAAATTAGACTTGAAAGTAAAGACTATTAAAAGAGACAAGGAAGGGCACTACATAATGATCAAGGGATCCATCCAAGAAGAACATATCACAATGGTAAATGTCTATGCCCCCAACATAGGAGCACCTCAATACATAAGGCAAATGCTAACAGCTATAAAAGGGGACATCGACAGTAACACAATTATAGTGGGAGACTTGAACACCCCACTTACATCAATGGACAGATCATCCAAACAGAAAATAAATAAAGACACACAAGCTTTAAATGACACATTAGACCATCTCGACTTAATTGATATTTATAGGACATTCCATCCAAAAACGACAGACTACACTTTCTTCTCAAGTGCACACGGAACATTTTCCAGGATAGATCACATCTTGGGTCACAAATCAAACCTCAGCAAATTCAAGAAAATTGAAATCATATCAAGCATCTTCTCAGACCACAACGCCATGAGACTAGATATCAATTACAGGAAAAAAACTGCAAAAAAGACAAACACATGGAGGCTAAACAATTCACTCTTAAACAACCAAGGAATCACTACAGAAATCAAAGAGGAAATCAAAAAATATCTAGAAACAAATGACAACGAAAACACAACAACCCAAAACCTATGGGACGCAGCAAAAGCAGTTCTAAGAGGGAAGTTTATAGCAATACAGTCCTACCTTAAGAAACAAGAAAATGATCGAATAAACAACCTAACCTTACACCTCAAACAACTAGAGAAAGAAGAACAAAGAAACCCCAAAGCGAGCAGAAGGAAAGAAATCATAAAGATCAGAGCAGAAATAAATGAAAAAGAAAGGAAAGAAACCATAAGAAAAATAAATAAAACTAAAAGCTGGTTCTTTGAGAAGATTAACAAAATTGATAAACCATTAGCCAGACTCATCAAGAAAAAAAGGGAGAAGATGCAAATCAACAGAATTAGAAATGAAAAAGGAGAAGTCACAACGGACACCTCAGAAATACAAAACATCATGAGAGACTACTACAAGCAACTATATGCCAATCAATTGGATAATCTGGAAGAAATGGATACATTCTTAGAAAAATACAATCTTCCAAGACTGAACCAGGAAGAAATAGAAACCATGAAGAGACCAATCACAAGTACAGAAATTGAGGCAGTGATTAAAAATCTCCCAACACACAAAAGCCCAGGACCAGATGGATTCACAGGCGAATTCTATCAAACATTTCGAGAAGAGTTAACACCTATCCTTCTCAAACTCTTCCAAAATATTGCAGAAGGCGGACCACTCCCAAACTCATTCTACGAGGCTACCATCACCCTGATACCAAAACCAGGCAAAGATGTCACAAAAAAAGAAAACTACAGACCAATATCACTGATGAATATAGATGCAAAAATCCTCAACAAAATACTAGCTAACAGACTCCAACAGCACATTAAAAAAATCATACACCACGATCAAGTGGGGTTTATCCCTGGGATGCAAGGATTCTTCAATATACGCAAATCAATCAACGTGATACATCATATCAACAAATTGAAGGATAAAAACCATATGATCATTTCAATAGATGCAGAAAAAGCTTTTGACAAAGTTCAACATCCATTTATGATAAAAGCTCTCCAGAAAATGGGCATAGAAGGAAATTACCTCAACATCATAAAAGCCATATATGACAAACCAAAAGCCAACATTGTTCTCAATGGAGAAAAACTGGAAGAATTCCCTCTAAGAACAGGAACAAGACAAGGGTGTCCACTCTCACCACTGTTATTCAACATAGTTTTGGAAGTGTTAGCCACAGCAATCAGAGAAGAAAAAGAAATTAAAGGAATCCAAATTGGTAAAGAAGAAGTGAAATTGTCACTCTTTGCAGATGACATGATACTATATATAGAAAACCCTAAAGACTCTACCAGAAAACTGCTAGCACTCATTGATGAGTTTAGTAAAGTAGCAGGATACAAAATTAATGCACAGAAATCTCTTGCATTCCTATACACTAACAACGGAAGAGCAGAAAGAGAAATTAAGGAAACTCTCCCATTCACCATTGCAACAAAAAGAATAAAATACCTAGGAATAAACCTGCCTAAGGAGGCAAAAGATCTGTATGCAGAAAACTTTAAGACATTGATGAAAGAAATCAAAGACGACACAAACAGATGGAGGGACATACCATGTTCCTGGATTGGAAGAATCAACATCGTGAAAATGACTGTACTACCCAAAGCAATTTACAGATTTAATGCAATCCCGATCAGATTACCAATGGCATTTTTCACAGAACTAGAGCAAGAAATCTTACGATTTGTATGGAAACGCAAAAGACCCCAAATAGCCAAAGCAATCTTGAGAAGGAAAAATGGAGTAGGTGGAATCAGGCTTCCTGACTTCAAACTATACTACAAGGCCATAGTGATCAAGACAGTATGGTACTGGCACAAAAATAGAAAGGAAGATCAATGGAATAGAATAGAGAACTCAGAAGTAAGCCCAAACACATATGGGCACCTTATCTTTGACAAAGGAGGCACGAGTATACAATGGAAAAAAGACAGCCTCTTCAATAAGTGGTGCTGGGAAAATTGGAGAGCAACATGTAAAAGAATGAAATTAGAACACTTCCTAACACCATACACAAAAATAAACTCCAAATGGATTAAAGACCTACATGTAAGGCCAGACACTATAAAACTCCTAGAGGAAAACATAGGCAGAACACTCTTTGACATACATCAAAGCAACATCCTTTTTGACCCACCTCCTAGAATCATGGAAATAAAATCAAGAATAAATGAATGGGACCTCATGAAACTTAAAAGCTTTTGCACAGCAAAAGAAACCATAAACAAGACTAAAAGGCAACCCTCAGAATGGGAAAAAATAATTGCCTATGAAACAACGGACAAAGGATTAACCTCCAAAATATACAAGCAGCTCAGGCAGCTTCATACCAAAAAAGCAAATAACCCAATCCACAAATGGGCAGAAGACCTAAATAGACATTTCTCCAAAGAAGACATACAGATGGCCAACAAACACATGAAAAGATGCTCAACATCATTAATCATCAGAGAAATGCAAGTCAAAGCCACAATGAGGTATCACCTCACACCAATCAGAATGGCCATCATCACAAAGTCTGGAAACAACAAATGTTGGAGAGGGTGTGGAGAAAAGGGAAGTCTCCTGCACTGTTGGTGGGAATGTAAGTTGGTACAGCCACTATGGAAAACAATTTGGAGGTTCCTTAAAAAACTACAAATAGAACTACCATATGATCCAGTCATCCCACTCCTGGGCATATACCCAAAGAAAACCATAATCCCAAAAGAAACTTGTACCATAATGTTTATTGCAGCACTCTTTACAATAGCCAGGACATGGAAGCAACCTAAATGCCCATCAACAAATGAATGGATACAGAAGATGTGGCATATATATACAATGGAATATTACTCAGCTATAAAAAGGGATGAGATGGAGCTATATGTAATGAGGTGGATAGAACTACAATCTGTCATACAGAGTGAAGTAAGTCAGAAAGAGAAGGACAAATATTGTATGCTAACTCACATATACGGAATCTAAAAATGGTACTGATGAACTCAGTGACAAGAACAAGGAAGCAGATACAGAGAATGGACTGGAGAACTCGAGGTATGGGAGGGGGCGGGGGGTGAAGGGGAAACTGAGAAGAAGCGAGAGAGTAGCACAGACATATATATACTACCAACTGTAAAATAGTCAGTGGGAAGTTGTTGTATAACAAAGGGAGTCCAACTCGAGGATGGAAGATACCTTAGAGGACTGGGGCAGGGAGGGTGGGGTGGACTCGAGGGGGGGGGCGTCAAGGAAGGGAGGGAATATGGGGATATGTGTATAAAAACAGTTGATTGAACCTGGTGTACCCCCAAAAAAATAAAATAAAATAATAAAAAAAAAATTATATATAAGAAAAATCAATAAAAAAAAAAAAAAAAAAAAGAAATGGGATTTGAGGTAGAAGAAAGGACACAGCAAGCGCAGTAGGTAGGAAACAAAACCAGATGAATTCAACACTTTCTGATTCCCCTTCCTCAATCTGGTGCCATTTTTCCATCATTTTAGAAATGAGATGCAGTCTAAATGGCCACAGTAGACATCCCCTCTTGGCTTTCTCTGTTGGGAAAAAGAAACAAAGCTAGTTTATCCTTAGAAGATTAACACATACTGTTAAGGTGTGTCTTTCTAAGTGTGTCTATGTGTGTATGTATATATTTATAGTCTTTGAGTCATTTCTTCTTTCACTTAACGTTGTTCCATAAGAATTTTCCCAATGTCATTAATAGTCTTTGGAAAAAAATGATTTGGCAGGATTACATCCCATTTTATCACATGGGCATAGTGTATTATCCATTTATTGGGTAGTTAATTTTTAAATAACATTTGTAGTTTTTTAATAGTGATGGACACTTTGACTGAATTACTGATTGTTTCCTTGGTATAAATTCCTAGACTCAGAATATCTGGGTCAAAGGGCAAACCCATTTTTAGGCTTCTGACACATCTTGCTTTGGAAGTCTTCAAAAGAGCCTAATAAATAGGACCCCTCTTCCCTGTCTGGATCCTGAAGAAAGTAAGTGAGAATTAAGACAAAGAGTAAGGCAGCCGGAAGTAAAAATGCCACACAACTGTTAAGACTAGAGTGGAGGATATGTCTTAGCTTAAAAGCCCAGTGGGCTTCCTAACTAAACACCATGGTTAAACTTATGGCATGTAGCGGAGGATGAATACCTGCTTCCAATGGGCAGTGAACTCACAAGAGAAGAAAAGGGAGAAGTTGAAGGGAGCATGCGTAATTTCTTTTCCCCAAATTACTGATCATTTAAGTCACTCCACTCTTGGTGCAGCCAGCAAATGAGGAGAGACATTTGGGAATATCATGCATATTGAAATATTCTCAAGAATGGAAGAAGCATCTCCTTCCACTAAATACTTAGCAAATTGCTCCTCCATTTAACATCTCTTGACCCTACTAACTGTTAGGTACTGTACAAAACACTGAAGGGAACCAGATGAAGTAAGACACAATCTCTGCTCTCAGATGAATTTTGTTGGTATTTCTCAAGGACCTTTTACATCCCTAGTTTGGTGGGGTTTCTTCCTGAAGTGCCCTGTGAGATAAGGGAGCATTCTGTCTTAGGAACTGGGCACCTATTCTACTGGCAGTGAAATGGGGCAAAAGAGAAAACCAGTAGTTAGAACTGCATTGATCATCCATTCCCTCAAAGAAGGATGACAGCTTGAGAAATTAACTTTGCTTTAAGACAAATGTTGGTGTTCAAAGGATAAAATAGTACTTGGTCTGTCCAAGCAGTATGATGGTAATAATAGTAGGAGTTATTATGTATTGAACGCTTACTATACGTCAGCCTTTGTGTTAAGCTCTTTAGGACAATTTCTCCTTGAATACTCTTTGTAACTCTAGAAATCAGGTGTCAAACTGAGGATCAGGGAGGTTGTTAGTAGCAAGTTCAAGGGTATCCAGTTACTGGGGGGAATAAATTCAAATTCAAGTGTGTTTAACACCAGGGCTTGAACTTTTAACTATTACATTTCAAATAGAGCAAAGGAACAAGTGATTCCACAGATAGGTACAACAGTCAGGAAATCTTGGGAGAAAGGGTAGTTTACATGTTTAGAGAGATGGATTAGTGAGTACCTGGGAAATCTCTCAACAGATTGCATGGCTCAGGTCTAAGTTAGAAAGGGGAAATTACAGGAAAGATCAGGTCATAACCCTAAGAGGGTTCTCTGAGTACCAGAAGCAGAATTTTCAGGAAGACTGAGGCAGACTCTATATGAAGCAGAGGTTTAGTTCTTAAAACAGGGGTCTAAAATTTGAGAATGTACAATGCTCCTCTTGTGTTTGTCAGGGAGGAAAAACTATTCCTCTCTCTTCTTAGGTTCAAGAGTTGGGGGTGGGCAGTGTGAGAATTAAAGAAACAAAAGACAGAGTAACAGTAATGTTTATGTGCACTGGTGTTCATAGAAAAGACGTGAAACTCAAAGTGACTAGACTTGAGGGCTTATATACAGCCTTTCAACAAAGGAAAAGAGTTTGAGCTTCAAAGACTGATGCATTGTGGAGAAGTATAGGAAATATATGGGGAAACTAGGGGAAGATAACAGTTATTTTAGTAAGGTCTGTGCGCACTTATCTTGCTTCCAGTGATGTGTCACTCTCCTTGATATGGGGGAGAGGTATACTTTCACAAGGAAAATGTATGCCATCTTCATGAAGAGAGATTTATGCTCTACTTTTAGGCAGAAAAGGGGGAGGGCAGAGAACTCTTCCTGCATCTGTTGATTCTCAGTTGCATTCAGGTCAAAGTAATCTTTAGGCCAAAGTGGCATATTTGGGTATATTGGGTAGCATATCCGATCTCCTTTATCTCCATATCCTCCTCTAATAAATCTAGTAAAGTGGGATTGATGCTTTATGGTTGGCAACCAAAAATGGGAGTTACCAGTCCACTTTTTCCAAGGCAAGAGGGTATGTCCTTTGAATAGAATTCTCTGAAATGGATAATTGGCTGAGACAAGTGCATCTGTCTGGGTCTTCTGTGGAGTAGGCACCAAGATGGGATTGAATGTGCAAGGACTTTAGGAAAAAGAACTGTGTAAAAGGAAACGGAAGGAATCAGGAAGGCTAAGAGAGTTGCAACGCAATGAGCCCGATGTGAAGGAAAGATAGAAGGCAGGATGAATCATCAGCGACTGCTGTGCAATGTACAGAAGGTTCAGCAAAGCCATCAGAGAGTCTCGAGATGGGCAGGCCATCAGCAGAGTCCGTCTCCTAGGATGGCTACGTTTTAGTAGCCTCTATGAACCCAATCATTAGCTGGCAGCCAGAGGGAGTCATGGTATCAGTGTTCATGTGGGGATAGATTTCAACGTTCACCAACTGGGATCCAAATGTTGATCAACTGGGATCCAAAGTCACCCTTCTTGAAGAAGGAGGTGAGCACATTCTCAGGCACATTCTCAGGACTATCACAAGTATATATCAGATCATGCTTCAAAACTAGGGAAGATAATTTGTTCCCACTTTATAGTTGAGAAACTGAGACACAGGGATATTGATGAATTTGCTCCAGGTTGAATGCTGATTGTGTGATAGAAACTAAGGTTGCCTGGTATGAATTTCCTCTTTCTCAAGAGGCACTCAGTGTAAGTTTTTTTTTTTTTTAATTTATTATTTTATTTTATTTTTGGCTGAATTGGGTCTTCATTGCTGCACGCAGGCTTTCTCTAGTTGTGGCGAGTGGGGGCTACTCTTCCTTGCTGTGGTGGGGCTTCTCATTGTGGTGGCTTCTCTTGTTGCGGAGCACAGGTTCTAGGCACGCTAGCTTCAGTAGTTGTGGCTCATGGGCTCTAGAGCCCAGGCTAAGTAGCTGTGGCACATGGGCTTAGTTGCCCCGCGGCATGTGGGGATTTTTCCAGCCCAGGGATCGAACCTGTGTCCCCTGCATTGGCGGATTCTTAACCACTGTGCCACCAGGGAAGCCCCACTCAGTGTAAAGTTCTGCTGGAGAAGTTTTCTCAAACTTGAATGTATAGCAGAATCCCCTGGAGGGCTTTTTTAAACAATAAATGCTAGGAACCATTCCCAGAGTTTCTGATTTTAGAGATCAGAGTGGGGCCTGAGACTTTGCATTTCTAAGAGATTCCCAGGTGAGGCTGATACTGCCTGTGAGGGAAACAAACTTTGAGAACCTCTGTACTCAGTATTTTATGCTTTTCAATTCTCTAAGCGTGTGTGTATGTGTGTGTATGTGTGTGTGTGTGCGTGTGATTAGAGGGTGAGGAGGGGGAGGGAGAGCAAGGAGAAATATTTATCTTATAAACTCCCCCTCCTTGCATAGTCCAAACACTGTGCCTAAGCTGTGATAGGTATGTAATAAATATTTGTGAAATTGAATTTCTTTTACTTTGGGAAAATTTTATGAAATACTCAATATAGCGAAAACAGACCTGTCTTTCTAGAGGAAAAATATTGGAACTGACTCATATTTCTGCCAGAGAGGACTTCTCCTTGGGAGAAACGGAAGTTGCCTTTGTGTGTTTTCCCTAATCCTGCGGCATTTAATATCTCTCCTACTTCAACCATAGTTAGTGAAGCCAGGGAACACAAGGGGGCAGGAACAAGGTGGCAAACTCAGTGTGCTGTGTAGTCTGTGGATGCTTCTATTATGTATGTATTATATATATATGTATATATGTGTATATTACATATATGCTTCTATTATATGTAATAGAATTTATATTATATATAAACATACAATAGAATATATTTATCTACTTATCTTTGATGTATGCAAAAACAAGTACAAGGGAAGATGTGCTGGTTGCTAGTTTTCCCATCTGATGACGGCTTAAAGTGTTCACTTCCTTCAGTTGGGCTAGTGGGTTTGTTATTTTGTGTAGTCAGATGATAAGCAAAAGGTCCTGGAGAGACTTAATCTTTGCTGCAGCTGCTGCCTGGTGAGGTCATGACCTGGAAAGTCATGTCTGCAGTGGCTGTGAATAATAAGAGTAGTGTGTGCCTGGCACTGAGCTAAGAGCTTTACATGCACATTTTATTTATTAATCACAAAGACTTTATCATGTCTGTTTTATTCTTATTCCCATATTACCAGTTAAGAGAACTGGGCAGAGTGAATAGAATGGCTTACATATGACTGATGAGTGTCAGATCCATGATTTGAACCCTGTTCTGTTTGGCTGCAGTATTTTTACTCTCAACCACCAACTGTATTGCTTTCTAAGTGTATGTAGATATATCCCACAGAATAGGATCACTTAACCAACCCAGTATACACAGCAAAGAGATAACTGAGCAGAGAGAGGGAAGGTGATTTTTTTCTCTGTCATACTGTGAATTAGCAACAGAATCAGACCTAGAACAAAGGTCTCCCTGTTTCCTGAGTCAATGTCAATGGCTTTCCTGGTTACCATGTTCTTGTGCTTAAGCATCATAATTACTCTCTCTTTCTCTTTGTGCTTCTCCATGACAACTGGGTGTCTTTTAGTCATCCCTCTCATGATGCAATGCTGACGTGATTTCTGTCCTATCTAATGCTTACTTAGGCTACAAGTCCATTTTCATTCTCTCGCACCACGCATTCCTGTTAGCCCAGGAGGCCTGAGGATCTCCTTCAGTTACACACATTTTAATTTCCCCACAAGCTATTTATCCCAGATGATATGTCTGATTTAGTAGAAACTTTAGGGTGAAGGACAACATGGCCACCTCACCTATCTCATTGCTAAGGGAATGATACTGTGAAAATCATCGATGACCATTTACTCACTCTTCTTCATTATACATAATTACCAAGAAACCCAAAAAGGAACTTGTTGGGGCCTTCATCACATGGACAAACAAATGACAGCATGAGTCAGACAATGATTGCAATCAGTACACTCACTCATCTCGTTCAGACCCGGAGAAAAGCTGGACAAGCTAGCTCCAGTGGCTTTGTAATCACATTTTCCAAGGCAAAGAAACTACCCCAATTAAAGGAAGTATCTTTTCCCTTACTTCCTGGAAACGTTGTGCCATCCCTTTCCATTGGTGTCCTGTGAAAATTAGGATGCCACTCCCCGCCCCCCCCCATTTTGTGTTACCAGAGAGGGTGATACAATAATTATGATGTTGTACTGAGCAATATCTTGAATGTATTACTATTTTGGCCAGTGAGTAGAACAAAAAATGAATTCCAAGCAATGTTGGGGATGTATTTACCTCATTTCCCATCAAACTCAAATCAAAATAAAATGCTTTCCATGGCCTCGTAGATTCTCTTATTGGGTTTAAATTATTCCAGCTAACATCGATATTCTGTAATCTCCCTTAATATTTCTCAGAGAGATGCTGGGCCTTATTAACCATAAGTGTGGGAACTGTTGATCCTCTGGAGTAGTGGTTTCCAAATTCTGGTACAAGAGTGGATATTTGCACAATATGTACACTAGTGCATAGGGGAATGAACAAATAAATTTGTATGATGTACAGATTGCAAAGATTATTGGTCCCTAATCTCCTCCCTGGGACTCCAGTGGGTCTTGTCTGCTTACTCACCACAGTATTTCCACCACCAGGAGCACTGTACCACACAGGAGGCATTCAAAACATATCCTTTCAGTAAATGAATGAATGCAGTGTCCTATTTTGGGAAAAGCTGTTCTTTATTCTGTGCTTATGTCCTTTTTTGGTGTTAAAATATCTTTTTAAAAAGGAAATAATAGTAATAGAAAGTATTAATTATTAATACCCTTACTTGGCAGAACTAAAGACTGAGGATCCTGTCTTGGTCATGCACAGACATATATATAATATCTACTAACTGTAAAATAGATAGCCAGTGGGAAGTTGTTGTATAACAAAGGGAGTTCAACTTGAGGATGGAAGATGCCTTAGAGGACTGGGATGGGGAGGGTGGGGAGGACTCAAGGGAGGGTGGGGGGGGAGTCAAGGGAGGGAGGGAATATGGGGATATGTGTATAAAAACAGATGATTGAACTTGGTGTACCACCCCAAAAATAAAAATAAAAAAATTTCACTGGGTTGGGAATATAAACAACCTGAAAATCACTGGTGTAATCTATTTCTTAATGTTAGAATGGGAGAATTGCTGTCCAGAGAGAGGAAATACCTTGCCTAAAACCCCAGTAACTAAATTTTTATCTGTTCCCCCATGCCCCCTTTTGTTTTATAGAATTATAATTACAGGTTGACTCTTTTTTCCCTCCCTCCCTCCTTTCCTTTTTTTCTTCCTCCCTTTCTCCCTTCCTTCCTCCCTTCTTTCCTTCCTTCCTTCCGTTCATCTGTTCATCCTTTCATTCTTGTGTTTTTATAGATAATTTTGGTCTCTTAATATTGTAAACTCCTTTAGAATGTGGCTCATGCTACATTCTTGTTTCATAGGATTAACAACCCCCCTTGTTTGGGATGGCACTGTCCTTAGTATGGAGCTTCTGCCTTGAAGACTATGCTTAGTGGATACAAATTAAAGCAAGGAGCTCTTTTTATTTTCTTTTTAGATATTAATCCCTTTTCTGATATATAGTTTTGCAAAAATTTTTCCCCATTCTGTAGGTTGTCTTTTCATTCTATTAGTTGTTTCTTTTGCTATGCAGATGCTTTTGAGTTTGATGTAGACTCATTTGTTGATTTTTGCTTTTGTTGTTTGTGTATTTGGTGTCCTTTCCAAAAAATCCTTGCCAAGAGCACTATTGATAAACTTCTTCCCTACATTTTCTTCTAACAGTTTTATGGTATCAGGTTTTATATTTAAGCCTTTGATGCATTTTGAGTTAATTTTTGTGAGTTGTTTGAGTTGGGGATCCAGTTTCATTGTTCTGCATGTGTTTCTAGCACTATTTGTTGAAGAGAGTATCTTTTCTCCATTGGGTGTTCTTGGCTCCCTTGTCAAATATTAGTTGACCATATATACTGAGATTTAATTCTGAGCTCTATATTCTGCTGCATTGCTCTATGTGTTTATTTTTCTGCTAGTACCATGCTGTTTTATTGCTATGGTTTTGTAGTGCAGTTTAAAATCAGGAAGCAACAGGTGGATGAAAAGATGCTCAACATCACTAATAATCAGGGAAAAACAAATCAAAACCACAGTGAGATATCACCTTACACCTGTTGGAATTGTTATCATCAAGAAGATGAGACAACAGGTGCTGTTGAGGATGTGATGAAAAGGGAACCTTTATACACTCTTGATGGGAATGTAAATTTTCCACCCACTATGGAAAACAATTTGGAGTTTCCTCAAAAAAATAAAATAAGTCTACCATATGATCTAGCAGTTTTACTTCTGGGATAATATTCTCAAAGGAAATGAAAACAGATTTTTGAAGAGATATATGCAGTCCCATGGTTATTGCAGCATTATTTACAATAGCCAAGATATGGGAACAACCCAAATGATCATCAGTGGATGAATGGATAAAAAAGATGTGTTACATATTCACAATAGGATACTATCCAGCCATGATAAAGGAAGATATCTTCCTATCTGCAATAACTTGGATGGACCTTGCGCACATAAAGCTAAATGAGATCAGTCACACAGAGAAAGACAAATATGGTGTGGTATCATCTGTACGTGGAATTTAAAAACTCATGAAAAACAGAGAGTAAAATGGATGCCAGGGGTTGGCTGGTGGGGGGAAAGATTGATGGTATTTAAAGGTACAAACCTGCAATTAGTAGTAAATACGCTATGGAGATCTAATGCACAGTATAGTGAATATAGGCAACAATACTGTACTACAATTTTGTAATGTGATGAATATCCCTATGGCAGCCATATATAAATGTATCAAAATGATACAATGTACACCTTAACTTTACTTAATGTTATACATCAAATTTATTCCTTAGAGGACTGGGATGGGGAGGGTGGGGGGGAGTCAAGGGAGGGAGAGAATATGGGGATATGTGTATAAAAACAGATGATTGAACTTGGTGTACCCCCAAAAAATAATAAATAAATAAATTTTAAAAAAATCAAGGAAATTCTATTAACTCTCACATTCATTTCAGAATATAAATGGAGATAAGAAAAAGTAAGCCTGAATCTGACATGCAAACCAAGTATTGATAAAAATCTGCTATCTGCTCAGTCCCTTGTAGGGAAAGAAATTGATTTATAACAGATCAATTAGTTCATAAAAATGTAATGACACATAGAGTATTCACCTCTAACGTGGATTTTGAGAGTAGGTTTGCAAAGCTGATTGATACCCTCTGCCTACCCAACCCTCGAAAATGAGAAAAGAAGGGACATTCTTTCTGCATCTTGTTGGAGCTTGTAATATTGCAAAAAGGACCATGTTTCTAATATTTAAACCAAAAAGATAAAAACATGTAAATATAAACATCTAAATGAAATGAACTTTATTAATGATGCAGTGAACATTAGATAGATCTAGGAAGAAATATCATAATTTACTTTTGTCTAGGCATTTGCTCTAGATGCCTGAGAAGAAATAAGAGCTCTCTAACTATTCTGTTATATTTTTTTGCAACTTTCCACTTTACCTATTATTAGTCATTCATAAAAATCTAATTAGTAATTTGGTAGAAAGCTCCTTTTATACTAATTAGTGAAAGTACACATTCTTACCAAAATTGACTTGATCTACTAAGGATTATTCTTTCCCTGTCTGGTTCTAATTCCAGATATGTTTTATTTTACTTCTAACTTCAATTGTAATTTCTTACATAAGTTGTCCTTGTTTCATATATATATATAAAACTTCTAATATCTTAAATAGTAGTATAATAGTGAAACTTCCTCTTTTTTCTTTGCCTTTTTTGTATTATCTGAGTTTATACTCTTGCATGCATTAATTTGTACAAATTAAAAATTATACAAATAAAATAAAAATGAAATTAATGAAACTAAGTGCTAAGCTGCTAAAGGACCAAGTCCCTGTTTTTTCTGCCTGGTTCAAAATTTGTCCATATTAAAAAAACCAATTAAAACAAAATAAAACCCGATAAACTTGGGGAAATTTCTCCTGCAATTTATTATTATTATTATGTCTGGAACTCTTAAATACAACCCTAAATGTTGCTGTAAGGTAGGTCGTTAAGGATGAACCAAGCTGCCAACTTGGTTTTTAGTGCAAAATGCCCATATGCCAAAAGGGTGGAGGCGTGAGTAATTTAGGCATGGCAGTTCCCAGAAGACACATTCGGTATCAGTGTTCCAATCAAACACTTGGCTATGAGCCTCTGGATGTCAGTTGTCTTCCTCCTACTGCAGAATGTCAGCTGGGGAGAGCCTGTTCTTAAGAAGAAGAAAAAAGAGAGAATAGGAAAGGAAGCAATCCTTCTGAAATTGCCTTGATGCTCTCAGTGCAGTCTTAGCCTCGGGGGTGAAGTCATCCAGTCAGGCTGCTGTGGTTTGGGGGACAGAGGACCCCTCCCCAGGTCTGCTCACAGGAGCTTATTAAACTCTAAGAGAAAGACAAAGCTCCTTGTGTGTGCTCCATACCAATGGATCAAATTGGTTAGGTCCGGCGCACTCCCGTGTGTCATCTACTTGTCCTGGGGACTGATCTGGCTTTACAGACAGATTGAGGTGCGCGCGCGCGTGTGTGTGTGTGTGTGTGTGTGTGTGTGTGTGTGTGTGTGTGTGTGTGTGAGAGAGAGAGAGAGAGAGTGAGTACTTGGGGTTGGACATGGGGCATGTTTATGAGAAGGATGCAATATGCAACACCAGGGCAAAAATTTCTGGTGAGTCTGGTGAATTTAGGAAAGGTTACATTTTAAGTTTTATCTATTATTTATGCAGTGTATTTCCATCTGCAAAGTGCTTTCACATTGCAGTCTCTAATTTAATCCTAACAAGACTCCAATGATATTACTAAGACAGGCATAATTATCCTTTTTGTTGTTTCCAGATGGTACAACTAAGGTTACACTACTTGCCTGTGGTCACATAGAGTTGCTAAGTGATATACTCATGTCTTCAACATAGGACTCATCTCGAAACACAGGGTTCTCTCCTTATTCCCAAATTTGCTGACCAGTAACCATATAATAACTAGTTAGTTTGCCTTTGTATTAACTTTAAATTCTGCATACATCAAAGAGCTATGAAATCTGGTTTATCCTTTTGTGGTGAGGACATTTTTTTCCTCTGGTGTAAAGTTGCAGTAATAATATTGCTGACATTCAAATTGTCTTCACACAGATTATCTCATTTGAATTGCAGAACAACTCTTTGAGATGAACAGGCAAGATATAGTTCTTGTGACAGTTTAGTGTCCCTAGCAGTTCATTTCCTACATATAGGAAGTGTCTCAGCCCATCAAATGCACTTCAGCCTTGGAAAATTTCTTCAGCCTTTGTTGGTAACTTTGTGTGTTTTCCTTGATCCTTTTTCTCCATATTCTGCAGCCTGTAAACCCTATCCTTTGACCCAGCCCTGGCATCCAATTCTCTGAACTTGACAGAGAGTTACACATCCTCACTTATTTGGGGAAAGAGCCTGTTAAACTGCTTTGACAGGCAGAGAAACTGAGACCAACAAAGTTAAATGAGTCAGCCAGAACCTGCCTATAACTCCCAACCAATAAAGATGTAGGAACCTCATCATTATGAAGGCCCATCAGGGAATCTCCACACCGGAGCTGACATCTGGAACAAACAAATTTACCATATGTCTTTGGTGTAGTTCTTACACATCAAATAAGGAGGCACTCTTTTTGGTATAGTGATTTCAGGGGACATTACGTTTCTCTAAGTAGCTTTTCCAGTGACTGACAGCTGGAATTACACCATTGGATAAACACTTCGTTTATGTCTTTCACTTGTCCCTAAGGGATCATAAATGTCATTGGGAGGGGAAACTATTAACCTCCTTTTAACCATCACCTACTTAACAAAGTTTTCAGTTCCTTTGCAAACAGAATTAAGGGAAGAGAATATGAAGATAGATCATGGGGAGATGGGAACTCAATTACAGTTCATAACGATGGTTACTTATGATGTTCCAGGCATTGTTATACAACTCTACACACCTTTTATCAATTACTCTTCAAAGCAAAACAGTTCATAATGTATAATGTTATCAGAAGATGAAGTCAGCTTATACAGAAGGAATAATTTTTCCAAGTCCATCATGGTTGAAACAGATTTGGTTTGCTGTTTGATATGCCCAAGATCATGCCTTTCTATGCTACTGTCTATTTCAGGCAAGATACTTTCAAGGAATCATACAAAATAGACTTTTTAAATGCAAAAGTAACCACAGAGCTTCCTGTATTCCAACAGAAATGACAGATCTGTCCTACTTCTCTCTGCAGGCCCTTCCCTGTTGTATAACATTGCTCTAGGACCTAAACTTTTACTTATGTACACTCCTTTTCAGTTATGCTATGTTGGCCTTAGACTGAAGAATCTGAGAGCTTACTCAGCAATTTTTAGAAAGAAAGACCCAATAAGAACTGTTTTATCCACCTGGTTGAAGTCACAGAAACACTGAAGGCTGTCACTGAAGCCCAGAGCAATTACTCCTGGAAGCTGTTCATTCCACAGCTGCCTTGGGGGCAGGCTTCAATCAAGGAGGGAATCAGAAATGAGTCTTGGACCTTCCTGGGATTACTATTTTATCCGTCTCTCACTTTTCTATGGAGGCCCAGGATGTAACTCATTGCACTCTGCTGTGCATTTCTGCCTCTTTTCTACATGTGCAAAGAATGGTGAGGTTTTCTGGGAAAAAAACATTAGGCATTGTTCAGCAGGTGTGGGAGGAATTTAGTGTTGGATTGGGGTGAAAGGCATGCCAAAGAAAGCATTGTGATGGTGAAAAGAGCCTTGAGCTGGGAATCAAGGGCATCTGGATTCTGGGCTGAGCACTGACACTGAGCTGCCCTCTGGCCTGGGACAGCCATACTGGGTGGCCACACTCCACCTAGCAATTCAGTGTACCCATGGTTCCAATGACCAGTGCTCAATCCCGCCCTGTAGAAGGTAAAGACTGCCATTGTTGGAGTGCCCACAAAAGTCTCTTCTCAGATTCTTGGTCCATCAAAATAAGTGGACAAATATGACACATAGAGATCATCTCTAGAACTGTCAACAGAGACTAATTTTCATGGATTGTGAAATAGGGAGTGACTGCTGATGGGTAGAATATTTGTTTATGTGGTGGTAAAAAAGAAGTTCTGAGAAGATTATAGTGATAATTGCACAATCCTGTGAATGTACTAAAAACCACTGAATTGGGGGTGAATTGTATGGTATGTGAATCATATCTCAATAGCACTGTTATTATTGTTTTTTAAAAAAGGTCTTACAGATCAGTGTCTAATTTTTCCACTGTCTCAGCTCATTCTCTTGTCAGTTTTGACCTTGAGAAATATGTGCCCTTTGGTACAAGGTTTGCTTCTCCCAAAATAAAGGCAATATATTCTTTGCACAGAATATTCAGGGTTAGGGTACATTGTGGGCTTACTGTTTGCGTGCGTGGCTGATAGGTGGGAAAATTACAGTTTCCTCTTTGGTATGACACTAGTCACACTGTTCTGGAGGCAAATTAGAGACAATTTTAGGGGAACTAAGAAGGACCATCCATTTAAAATACCTACCTCTACTCAAAAAAGTCAATTATTCACTCTTAGGGGATGAGCTTCGCAGTTTCTGATTTCTTTGTAAAACCAAATCTTACCTTTAATGAATACTTTAAATCTTCAACTTATGGTGAATTGTTTAATTCAATCTGTTCCCTATATGATGATGGGTGTGTCGTTCCCATCAGTATTGAAATTCTTGAAGAAGATGTTGAAAAGTGAGGTGTGGACTTGATGTGGGAGAGAACAGAGAGAAGGGATGAAGGCACCAAAACCAGTCTTCACTAAATTTTTAGTCCACGATTCAAAACTGCTGTGGATGCTAAAGGGAGGAGGGGTTAAAATTCAGAAGTCAGGATGTTTTTGTTGCATGCACAAACTAGGTGCAAGTTGAAATTGGGAAAATGATGCTATTCAGAAGAAAAGGGTGATTTAATTGGAAGCCTTTAAAAATGATTCACTCTACAGGTGTGGGCCTTAGAAAATGTGTTTGAATAGGAAAGTGAAAAGCAGGAAATGGTTTAAAAAAGAAGACAATGGCAACAGATTTCAAGACCAAACCCTTCAAATTAAAGACCAGCAATGTTCCTTTCATTTAGGATTCCACTAACCTCAAGCTACATGGTTCTTCCTTCTTAGCAACTAGGGTGACTCAGCACAGGATGAGATGCAGAGAATAGCAGTGTGGGAGATTATTGTTTTCATGCCCAGCTATCCTGTCCCTCCCAACACAAAAGATTCTTTTGGGAAGTCGCCCCTTTCACAAACTCTGCTCATAAGTTTCCCATGGAAGCAGGCATATTTTCACATGATTCCTCCCTGCTGGCCAGAACTGTTGTCTTAAGAGTGAACATGTGACTTAATCTATATAAAGAAGCCTCTTCCTTAGGATTTCTCATGCCCAATGCTTGTTCTCTGAGTAAATGATTGAGCAAAGTTCAATACAGAACACAATATTATTTTAACATCTAAGTGCCCAAAGGGAACTCTGAACAGAATATTTTCAGTTGGCATTTCTAATAAAGTTTGATGTTGTTATTTGCTCCATGGATAGTAGTGCATACTCCATGGAATTGACACCCCCCGGCCAAAAAAATAACAAAACACCTCTCAGGCTATTGAGAAATTGGTACCACTTGAACTGATTTATAACAGCCCAAACCACACACAATAAACCAGTAATTGAATCGAACACATCGTAAACATCAATCTTGACTTTACCTCCTGGCTGAGCAGATGATGCTGCCTTAAAGTTTTAAATTTCATGATAAAATATTTAAGCTGGTGTAATATAATAATAGGGCATTAGCATCATGGGTAAGATCACTTCTCTGCTGCTTTGCTCCTTTAAGGGGGAGAATGTATTGCTATTACTAATGATATTTCAAGGTCAAAATCAAAGCAATTGCTAGGCAAATATTTTTGACATAGAAGAAGCTACCTGAAGCAGAGAAAAGCATGAAACCTTCTTCTGTCTCCAACTCTGCCCATTTCTAGCCATGTGAATTGGACCAAAACCTTTCCCCCTCTGAGCCTTGGTTTCCCCCGTTATAAAATTATGGTATAATATTAGATAAACTTTAAATCTTGAATCTAAACATGACATGTGTCACTTAAACTAGGACATTTTTAGCCAGACTCTAAATATTTTTACTGCTCTATGATTCATTTTATAAAAACAATTCACAATTTAGGTTCAGAGAAACTAATAAATGTCAAATTTGCCACTTATTAGTTGTATAATCTCTTGACTAAGTCACTTACATGATCTAAAGCTCAGTTTCCCTGCAATTGAAAGTGGGGGTAAGTTGTTATAATTGTATCTAGCTTACAGAGTTCTTGTAGAAGGTAAATGAGGTATTGCATGGGAAGCTACTTAAACTTTTATATGTTTTTCATGGTAGTAAAAAATGGTAGAAATGGTAGCAGTAAGTAGTAGTATTCAAGTGATTGTGATACCAACTAATGTTTATTGAGTACTAACTATATACTATACACTGATTTGAGCATTGTATATGCACTGTGCCACTTCATGCCCATAACAAGCCTTTCAGAAAGGTACCTTAATCTCCCCACTTTATATTTAAAGAAAAAGGCTTACTCACTCACTGACACAGTTAATAAATGATGGTACTCAGATGCAAACCCGGGGCAGTCCGAGTTTGGAATGTGAGCTTTTATACTGATTTATTCTTCCAGTATAAAATAGATTCAGATTTATATGTGGAAATTTCTTCTTCCAGCAATGTTCTTGTTTGAAATGAAGGATTCCACCGAGAATACCAGAAAAGCTATACCCCCAAAAAATCTGTTTAAAGATGTTGGAGAAGCACTAAGGCAGAAGCAATCAAGGGACAAGCCACTAGAGAGAGAAAAGAAACTCAGAGAAATGAAACATACATTCAGCACCTTTTTTTTTTTTTTTTAAGACATTGACCAATTAAAAAACTGCACCTGAAAGGCTAAAAAGCTGAATAGAACTTTCAAGAGTTTCATGGGGCTGGGGGACACAAATTGTAGTTCAGAGCCCCCCAAAAGGAGGATCATTGGTAAATACTCCAGGCTTTTAATTGTGGATTTTGCTTTTTTTGTTGTTTTCTGGGTTTTTTGTTTGTTTGTTTTTGGCTGCACCTGGGGCATGCTGGATCTTAGTTCCTTAGACAGGGATCCAACCCATGCCCCCTGCATTGGAAGTGCGGAGTCCTAACCACTGGACCTCTAGGAAAGTCCCTTAATTGTGAACTCCTTCTAATAGTAAGGGTGAACTAGAAATAGATTAATCCTCATAAAATACTGAAGTCTCCCTCTAAATTAACCCAATCCATAACTGTATTAAAATAACTGTGCTTCTTCAAACTACCTGCTAGAAGCAAAAGCAAATCTCTGGGGGCAGATAACATTATCCAGAGCCTCAAAAATCCTCTGGGAATGTTCATATAATGAAAATAAAAAATCAAATAACAAAAAAAAATCACTGGTTGTAAAAAAGACAAACAACTTAGGTGACTCAGCACAGAATTGACCAATGATGATGAGAACGTAATAGGACCAAAAGAGACTCAGATATTGAGTTATGAATTTAAAGTAAGCAAAATTAATGTTCAAGATATTAAATGACAAGATGGAGAATTTTCATAGAAAACTGATGTCTTCAAAAAAGAATATCAATCTACAAAAAAGAATAGCTAAAAATGACAATATCTCAAATTAATAACAATAGATAAGTATAATAGTATATTTGAAGAGTAGAGAAGTGGAATAATGTTCAGAAGAAAATATGTACTCTGAATAACAGACAACAGGATGAAAATGCAGAAAAAAAACAGAAGGGACATGAAGAAGCAGTGGAAGGATTAAACATAAGTATAATTGGAGGCCCACAGGGAGAGGAGAGAAAGATCAGAACAGAAGCAATACTTTAAGAGGAAGTGACTTCAAATTTTCCAAAATAAGAATTATTTATATATGTGTGTGTACGTAAATGTATTTACGTACACACACACACACACACATATATGTGTTTTTTTCTATTTTGACACTGAATCATTAATACAAGTTCATAGGCCAGGGTTATTGTTCTTCTCTCTTTAGCTGGAAGAGACCTTTAAGGTAATAAAAATTTCAAGCCACTGAAATGGTAGTTGGAGAAAGGTGGACATTTAGGGCCTTTGTACTTTAAGAACAGAAGGGCCCTTTGATGATGTGAAATTTGTTTGAGTGAATGAGAAATGTTGGGAAAAAATGAGTTCCAGAGACATGATGAAATTTTGCTTCAGAATCCTTGCTCCTTTACGTACATGGAACAACAGGTCATGGTTTGGGGATCAGATAATGTGGGGGCAGAATCATTGTTTCTGTTTTGAGAGAGGAATAGGGAAGTACCTATTCCTTACCCACACCCTTATTAATTATGTCATTCAGCCTCTTTAAGCCTCAGCTCCCTCAGCTGAAAATAAGAATGATAATGCATTCTTCGCAGAGTTTTCATAACTGACAATGTATGCAAAGAGCAGGCCCAGTACCCGGCACATACAGGATGCTCTGCTAATGTTAGTGCCCCATGCATTTTTTTTTCTTTCCTTTATGAATTATGAAAGTCATTTCTGACTCCTGTGCAGGGTTTCTTGTGAACCTATCAAGGTAGTGATGGTTTTCTGCCCAGCAGAACCAGAAAACAAGGAGCAAGAAGGGTTCAGGTACAGTTTTATTATTGGTAATATCAATACCTCTGAGAAAATTTGGTTACCCAGATGCTGGGACAAAAGAGACAAGGCAAGTATTTAGAATTAACAGGTACTTCTTGAAAAGTTAGTGTCCCAATTAGCAGGGAAGGAATCAGGTAATAGAGAAATCACCCAGTCTTTGAGAACACTAGCCAGTAGCCACAGGACTATTTGGGGAACACTCCTATATGTTTACTCCTGGTGGAATAGTTTTATTCCATTAGTGTAGTATGGTTTCCTTTTCTATTTCATCCCTTGAAATTTTTCCCTTTCCCTAATAGCAAGTGACTTGATGTTTCTTCTAGTTTCTCCCTGGTGGCATAATTTCAAAATTCTTATTAAACATATTGGTCCCACTGGAGTTCATATTTTCTATATTATCAACATATCCATAACGTGATGTGAAGTAACATGCACTAAGCAGTTTTTACCCAAGGATAGCAAAAGCAAAATTGTGGGGGAGGGGTGGGATATGACTCATGTCTGTCCTGGGGTGAATCAGGATCTTCCAGTTGCCCATATCATACTTCCAAAGGTCCCAAATCATTCTAATATATGTTGTCTTTCTACCATATTTATTACATGGTGATATTGTCTTGAGAACTGGCTGAGACATCACAGGTGAAGTCATAGAAAACTTAATAACTCTTAGCTGTTCTAATGGTGAAGCTGATGGTTATGATGACTGCCAGTGTTTTCTAGCAGAAGCTGCAGACAAGTGTAAGATAAATAAAAGAAAATTATTCCTCTCCTGTGTAAAATGTATGAAGCATCCTGGATAAAGAGGTCCTACAGGTTGAAACTATAGGTTTTGGGAAGATGAAATTAATTGAGACTAACTACTAAATCTACCACAGGTAATTTAGGGAAGGAGATAACCTTGTCTTGTGATCATGGATTTAAATCCTCCAGAATGCCTTCATAGTTGACTGTCCCTACTCTTTGGGACAAAAAGTCATTCTCTAACAAAATATAAACAAGCCAGGCAACTTGTACGATGAGGATGATTGAGAAAGTCATTATTGGTGTTCTTCTTTTTTAATTGAAGTATAGATGGTTTACAATATTGTGCTGTGTTCTTAAACGAGAGGTTTTCTTTCTACCTCTAGTAATTTTGGCTTAAAAAGAGGAGCCAAGATGATAAAGTTAGGTCTATATTTCCTTAGATTTCCACCCACATTACCTTGTGTTCCAGAGACATGTTTCTACAGACAAGTCCCATAATATTTAGGAAACAACAGGACATCCCTGTTAGTAAGTTAGGAAGACCAGAAAAATGTGCATTGACGTAGGTGTTCATCAGTAAGATAGGTGATGAAAGGGAAATGTGCTATTCAGTTTGCCCTTCAAGGAGGACTAGTGGCCCTGGCTCCTGGGAATGCTGTCAGCAAACAGCCTTCAGCTGGTAGCACCTTCAAGGACTGCATCAACTGTAGAGAGTCCACCATATCCAACCACACACCCTTCCTAGGTGGCCCACATCTAATGTGATCATAGTTGGGATACAAAGGCCTAGCCATTTCGGGATAATGTGGGCCACTTTAGTTCTGGAGTTGTCTGGGAGTTGGTTAAGGATGTTGTTGGGTCTGTTTCATAGCTCTTTGCTGAATCCTGATTCCTTCGCTTCCCTTCTACAGGTGTTGGTTCCAAGGATACCCAACCCTGATAAATATGTTTCATCTTTAACTGTTTCAGAGTCTGCTCCTCAGAAAACCCAACTTGTGACATATTTCTACTACATGGGGTAAGTAGGAAATACTCTGAATTTAAAGTCTGAAAATGAAGAATTCCGGTGCTGTCTGTGCCACTTACTTATTTGACCTTGGGCCAAGCATCTCACATCTCTCAATGGTAGGTTTTTGTCTGTGTGTGTAAAATACAGAGAGAAATACCTTCCTCACAGTGTCATATAAGAAATAAAAGAAAGAATGATGGTAACAGTGCTATAAATATGGTAGGACAATTTGTAAACCCCAAAGCATAATGATGGTGATAATTGCTGAACCCTCATTGCGTATTTCTTTAACCTCTGAGCAAGACCTTTGCAGATTACTGTGCCTGTATTAATACATAAACACAAATGCTAACATGTTACTCTCTTGAATGCTCTGGAGAAATCTTTCAAAAAAGTTCTTAAATAGTCATGAGCTTGAAAAATATAGGAATATATGTTTTCTCCAAATGAAAAGGTAAAAATATAGTGGTAAAGACGATGGCTAGAACTTTATTGTAATTACCCATATTTGTATTCATGTAGCATAACTTTATACTCTTTCATCTCAAAATTGAGATTTCTATGAAAGAGAGATGAATGCAGAGAGCTTCTGTTTGATGCTTAGTTTGAATTGTATGATTTTTTTCCATTTTCTTCCAGAGAAAAGTTTTAATGTTTCATATATTGAAGATGCCATAAAGAACAAAACAAAACAGAATTTAAATAATTAGATAAACATGCATCTTATAATCCTATAAGGGAATCAGGAATCAAAAAAGTCAATTCCAGTGCAGAAAACTAGACATTTACAACTTGCTTCACAGAGCCTATAGTTACACCTATAGATTGTAAATAAAAAGAAGTCTATCAATTAACCAGACTTCCAAGCCTCAAATATCCCTTTATATTTATTTATTCACTCATTCACCCACAGTAATTTAATATAGTACAATGTACAAAGCACATGGCTCCTTGAAAGCAGCATTTACTTCTTTTTTTGCTCACTGTTATATCTCCAAGAGTCTGGCACAATGGTTGGCACAGGGTCCACGCTCAAAAGTATTCATTGAATTCGTGCATGAATAAATTAATGAAAACCCTCCTCTGGGTTCTATAGCTGAGAGCCAAAATAAATCAGATGTAGATCATAGGTCCTTGTCTCCTAACACCTCCACTGCATATCTCCTCTAATCTGACTGTAAGTATTGCTGGTTGTCAAGGTTTTCACTATCCTTTGCCTAGGCAAGCTCATCAAGCTCAGTATTTTTCTTTTTCTTTTGATTAATTGGAAATACACATTCAGAAAAGTGCACAGATCAGAAGTAGACAGCATCATGAATTTGTACAAGATGAATACACTCATGAAACCAGTATCCAGATCAGGATGTAGAATATTACCAGCAACCCAGAAGGCTTCCTCAAGCTCAGTCTCAGTCATTATTCTCTATATTTCACAATTTTAGTTTTCATAAACTTTTAGTTTTAGCTGATTTTGAACTTATAATAAATGGAAACACACAGAATGTATTCTTTCATATCTGGCTTCTTTGGCTTCATATTGTACTTGAGATTGATCTCTGTTGGGTATAGTTACTCCATCTTCATTTCTGGATACTACCTATTGTATGAACATACCATGATTTTTTTTATACGTTTTTTGTTGATAGACATGTGACACTTGGGTTGTTTTCAGTTTTGGCTACTAGGGTTAATACCGCTGTGACTAATCTTATGTATCCTTCACAGCACATATTAAGCATTGTGTTGACCACATTTAGGAGGGTAATCGGGTATACATTTTTCAGTTTCAGAGTATGTGTTACTGTAGAGTTCTCCAAGGTGGTTGTATTGAATAAGCAGTGTACGAGTGTTCCAACTCCTCTACATCCCTGCCAACACTCGCTATTTTTGTTTTTTTCACCCTAGTGTATATGTAATGTATCTCATTGTGAGTTTGCATTTCTTTAATAATTAAATTGAGCTCTTTTTTCATATGTTTATTGGTCATTTGGAGATCCTCTTCTATAAAGTGGCTGCTTGACTATTTTTCTAGAAAAATAAGAGTTTTAGGAGTTTTCATATATTTTGATTGTGAGTTTTTGGTAGATAAATGTATTGCAAACATATTTTCCCACTTTGTTGCTTGTCTTTTCACTCTTTCTATGGTGTGTTGTTTCTTTCTGATGAAAGAAATTCCTAAATTTGAAATAGTCCTATATAAGAAATCTATCTTTTCCCCTCAAGGCCATAAAGATAACCTCCTATGGTGTCTTCTAAAAGCTTATTGTTTTCCTTTTTCTGTTTAGATTAGCATTCTACATAGAGTTTTTGCATACAGTATGAAATAGAACTTAAAATCTCTCTCTCTCTCTCTCTCTCTCTCTCTATATATATATATATATATATATATATAGATTCCATATGGATGTCCAATTTATCCAGCATAATTTATTGAAGAGGCAATGGTTTTCCCTCTTCACCGTAGTATCCATCACCTTTGCCAGCAATCTTGTGACCTTATGTATAACAGTCTGTTTCTGGACTCTTTTTATTCCATTTTATTTATTCCATTTTATTTCATCAGTCTTTTTATTTTCATCCTTGTGCTAATGTAGCACTGCCATTATTGTTGTTATTTTATAATAAATTATGAGACTTGGTAAGTCTTCCAGCTTTGTTCTTCTTTCTAAATAGTCTTGGCTTTCTTTTCCTTTGAATTTCTATAACATTTTAGAATCTGCGTATAAATTATCTCCACTCCCCTCTCCTTCCTTCTTCTCTCCTCCTCCCTCATGCCCTTCTCTCTCTCTCTCACACACACACACACACACCCCAAAACAAAACAAAACTCTTCAGTAAAGTTGGTTGAAAATTTGAACATCAATAAATGCAACTTACCACACTACCAGACAAAGGGAAAAATACAAATATTTTCACTCCAAGTATACTTTGAACTCCATAATACACTATTCTTAGTGTTTTTATTATTTTATTTTTGTATTATCAATATTGTTTATTTTTGGTTTTCTTTGTTGCACCCTGGCTGCACCTTCTCTATCCCTTGTAGGCTCACTTCCCTCTGCCTGATCCTTAAGTATTAATGTTTTACAGGCTTCTGGTCTACCATCCTTCACTGACTTCACCTTGTCATGCTAATGCCAAGGGCAAGCAGAGGAGCAGAGAAACCCTCGCGGAAAGAGGTAGGTCATGAAACTTGTGTCTTCATCAAAAGGAGAAATGTGTTTAACATAAGTAAGTAATACCTCTTTTTATCTCTTGCGGGTGATTGAATAAAAGTGCCCACTTCTGTCTTTTAAATGCTAACTCCTAAACCTCTAGAATTTTCTCAGATTTCTCACCTAAGCACATTCAAATATCAAATGAGTGGTCACATTTAAATGTCCTGCAAATACTAAACACTCAGCATGTCCCAAATAAACATATAACTCAGCCCTGTTCTACTCTACTGGCTGCCATAGCTCAGTGAATGATATCCTCATTGACCCAATCGCTGAAGCCAGAAACCTAGGAGTCCCCTATATTTCCTTCCTGTCAATACTCAGCTTAGATGTTACAACCTCCCCACTGCCTGTCCTGGGGATTTTAGCTGCATTGTGTGTATGGAGGGGAGGGAGAAATATTGTATATATTATACCATATTATATCTTTGGCATGTCTGTCCCCTCTACCTGACGTAAGTTGCTCAATGGCAGACACTGTGTCCTATTCATCTCTGAATACCAAGTGTCTAGCCTGGCTCACTACTTTGTAAATATTTTTGAACCAGTTTGCATATTTCAAGGTTAAGTGGGTAAAGTGTCGTGGAAATAGAACAGACGAATTACTATAGTAGTCACCAGAAGGAAAGGATTCTTGGGACTGGGGACATCAAAAAGGGCTTCATTGAGCAAGTGGCAGTTAGATAGGACTGGATTCTCAACTGATACTATTGGTGTTTCCTGGAACAATTTGTATAATGTGTGTAATCCTGAGTTTTCTCTTATGTAAATTGGGGAGCATCATATTTTTTTTTTTATTGTATCTGTGAGAATTAAATGAGATGGTGCATGTAATGCACTAAGGAAAATGCCTGGCACACAATAACCACTCCGTAAATGTTAGTTGTTAATATTAATAAAAGAACTCAAGCACTGACAATTGGGAGAGTACAGGGCACCAGATGGAGGATAGGGAATCTATGTAGTTTATAAAACAAGACACAAAGGAGAGTATTACAAATTTAGGTTAGAAAGTGAAGAGAGATTTAATTCAACAGAAGACAGTGAATGTCCTCCTAAGTGATCTTAATTCTAAAATATGTAATTGTCTGGATAATAGGACTTAATTAATGGAAACAGGACAAAAGGGGCATGTAGCTGGTATGCACGCCTTCACTACCTCAGTTCTGTGACCATGTCAGACAGCACTAACTGATGCCACATCCAGATGTGGCTTCCAAATTCTCAATAGATTGGTCCAGGCAGGCATTGCCAATCAATCAGGAACTGATTTGCCATCTCTGAGTAGCAAGAGTCTCTGTGGCTCCATTTAATTTTGCATGTGCTGACATAGCCAAAGTAAGTGGAGAAACTAGATGATCACTAATTAAATAATACGAGAATAATTGAAAGAATACTTGTTAGTTAAAAAGCACATTTCTAGTCTATACCCTGAAATTTCCACGCTGTTCTTTTATCCCCTGCATTAGTATGACCCATCAGAGCTTTCAAAATCCATACACATGATCACATTTCCTCCTCAGAACAATCTGTGAGGGTTTGGAACCAAACTCACGGAATCCAGTTCACAAATAAGCAAACTGATGCTTTGTGATACCTTAACATTCTCGACATGAATTAATGTTAGCACCATGGTTGAAACCCTGGCCTTGGACACCTACTTCAGACCTGGGGGAAGCAGGGGCTGATTGTTCTGAGTAGGTTCTGCCCTCTAGCTCAGTATTCTAGTGTGGATCCAGTTTCTAATTAATGGTCATAAGCTTTATTGGAAGCACATTTTCCTTTCTTTCATAACCATTCCCTTTTAGTTATTTGAGTTCAGCAGGTAAGCTTCAGAAGTGATCTATGAAAAGAATAGATGCTTAATCAATTGCAGGTTCCTTCCTATCTCCTATGTGGGGGCTAGTATCCTAGGTGGAGTTGAGAAGGTATGTTCTGCACTCCTCACCTTGACCGTATCCATCAAATACTTGGGGAAACTCTAAATTGAGCAAAGGTCAACAGGTTTCTTTCCTGTTGTAGATATAAGGGACTTAGAGCCTTTATATCTCCAAAAGAGTAAAACAGTATTCAGTGCCACATCTTTTCTATGCATTTTGACTTCAGATCACATTTTGTTTCCCTTTTCATTTTATAGGGAAATTTATCTTTCTGTTTTTTTTTTTTTTATTATTTTTTGGGGGGTACACCAAGTTCAATCATCTGTTTTCATACACATATCCCCGTATTCCCTCCCTTCCTTGAATCCCCCCCCCCTCAAGTCCACCCCACCCTCCCCGCCCCAGTCCTCTAAGGCATCTTCCATCCTCGAGTTGGACTCCTTTTGTTATACAACAACTTCCCACTGACATCTATTTTACAGTTGGTAGTATATATATGTCTGTGCTACTCTCTCGCTTCGTCTCAGTTTCCCCTTCACCCCCCGCCCCCTCCCATACCTCGAGTTCTCCAGTCCATTCGCTGTATCTGCGTCCTTGTTCTTGTCACTGAGTTCATCAGTACCATTTTTAGATTCCGTATATGTGAGTTAGCATACAATATTTGTCCTTCTCTTTCTGACTTACTTCACTCTGTATGACAGATTGTAGTTCTATCCACCTCATTACATATAGCTCCATCTCGTCCCTTTTTATAGCTGAGTAATATTCCATTGTGTATATATGCCACATCTTCTGTATCCATTCATTTGTTGATGGGCATTTCGGTTGCTTCCATGTCCTGGCTATTGTAAATAGTGCTGCAATAAACATTATGGTACATGTTTCTTTTGGGATTATGGTTTTCTTTGGGGATATGCCCAGAAGTGGGATTACTGGATCATATGGTAGTTCTATTTGTAGTTTTTGAAGGAACCTCCAAATTGTTTTCCATAGTGGCTGTACCAACTTACATTCCCACCAACAGTGCAGGAGAGTTCCCTTTTCTCCACACCCTCTCCAACATTTGTTGTTTCCAGATTTTGTGATGATGGCCATTCTGATTGGTGTGAGGTGATACCTCATTGTGGCTTTGACTTGCATTTCTCTAATGATTAGTGATGTTGAGCATCTTTTCATGTGTGTGTTGGCCATCTGTATGTCTTCTTTGGAGAAATGTCTGTTTAGGTCTTCTGCCCATTTGTGGATTGGGTTATTTGCTTTTTTGGTATTAAGCTTCATGAGCTGCTTGTATATTTTGGAGGTTAATCCTTTGTCCGTTGTTTCACAGGCAATTATTTTTTCCCATTCTGAGGGTTGCCTTTTAGTCTTGTTTATGGTTTCTTTTGCTGTGCAAAAGCTTTTAAGTTTCATGAGGTCCCATTTGTTGATTCTTGATTTTATTTCCATGATTCTAGGAGGCGGGTCAAAAAGGATCTTGCTTGGATGTATGTCATAGAGTGTTCTGCCTATGTTTTCCTCTAGGAGTTTGATAGTGTCTGGCCTTCCATGTAGGTCTTTAATCCATTTGGAGTTTATTTTTGTGTATGGTGTTAGGAAGTGTTCTAAGTTCATTCTTTTACATGTTGCTGTCCAATTTTCCCAGCACCACTTATTGAAGAGGCTGTCTTTTTTCCATTGTATACTCGTGCCTCCTTTGTCAAAGATAAGGTGCCCATATGTGTTTGGGCTTACTTCTGAGTTCTCTATTCTATTCCATTGATTGTCCTTTCTATTTTTGTGCCAGTACCATACTGTCTTGATCACTGTGGCCTTGTAGTATAGTTTGAAGTCAGGAAGCCTAATTCCACCAACTCCATTTTTCCTTCTCAAGATTGCATTGGCTATTAGGGGTCTTTTGCGTTTCCATACAAATCGTAAGATTTCTTGCTCTAGTTCTGTGAAAAATGCCATTGGTAATTTGATCGGGATTGCATTGAATGTGTAAATTGCTTTGGGTAGTACAGACATTTTCACGATGTTGATTCTTCCAATCCAGGAACATGGTATGTCCCTCCATCTGTTTGTGTCGTCTTTGATTTCTTTCATCAATGTCTTAAAGTTTTCTGCATACAGATCTTTTGCCTCCTTAGGCAGGTTTATTCCTAGGTATTTTATTCTTTTTGTTGCAATGGTGAATGGGAGAGTTTCCTTAATTTCTCTTTCTGCTCTTCCGTTGTTAGTGTATAGGAATGCAAGAGATTTCTGTGCATTCATTTTGTATCCTGCTACTTTACTAAACTCATCAATTAGTGCTAACAGTTTTCTGGTAGAGTCTTTAGGGTTTTCTATATATAATATCATGTCATCTGCAAAGAGTGACAATTTTACTTCTTCTTTTCCAATTTGGATTCCTTTTATTTCTTTTTCTTCTCTGATTGCTGTGGCTAACACTTCCAAAACTATGTTGAATAATAGTGGTGAGAGTGGACACCCTTGTCTTGTTCCTGTTCTTAGAGGGAATTCTTCCAGTTTTTCCCCATTGAGAACGATGTTGGCTTTTGGTTTTTCATATATGACTTTTATTATGTTGAGGTAGTTTCCTTCTATGCCCATTTTCTGGAGAGCTTTTATCATACATGGATGTTGAACTTTGTCAAAAGCTTTTTCTGCATCTATTGAAATGATCATATGGTTTTTATCCTTCAAGTTGTTGATATGATGTATCACGTTGATTGATTTGCATATATTGAAGAATCCTTGCATCCTAGGGATAAACCCCACTTGATCGTGGTGTATGATTTTTTTAATGTGCTGTTGGAGTCTGTTAGCTAGTATTTTGTTGAGGATTTTTGCATCTATATTCATCAGTGATATTGGTCTGTAGTTTTCTTTTTTTGTGACATCTTTGCCTGGTTTTGGTATCAGGGTGATGGTAGCCTCGTAGAATGAGTTTGGGAGTGTTCCGCCTTCTGCAATATTTTGGAAGAGTTTGAGAAGGATACGTGTTAGCTCTTCTCGAAATGTTTGATAGAATTCGTCCGTGAACCCATCTGGTTCTGGGCTTTTGTGTGTTGGGAGATTTTTAATCACTGCCTCAATTTCCGTACTTGTGATTGGTCTGTTCATGGTTTCTATTTCTTCCTGGTTCAGTCTTGGAAGATTGCATTTTTCTAAGAATTTATCCATTTCTTCCAGGTTCTCCAATTTATTGGCATATAGTTGCTTGTAGTAGTCTCTCATGATGTTTTGTATTTCTGAGGTGTCTGTTGTTACTTCTCCTTTTTCATTTCTAATTCTGTTGATTTGCATCTTCTCCCTTTTTTTCTTGATGAGTCTGGCTAATGGTTTATCCATTTTGTTAATCTTCTCAAAGAACCAGCTTTTAGTTTTATTTATTTTTGCTATGGTTTCCTTCCTTTCTTTTTCATTTATTTCTGCTCTGATCTTTATGATTTCTTTCCTTCTGCTCACTTTGGGGTTTCTTTGTTCTTCTTTCTCTGGTTGTTTGAGGTGTAAGGTTAGGTTGTTTATTCGGTAATTTTCTTGTTTCTTAAGGTAGGACAGTATTGCTATAAACTTCCCTCTTAGAACTGCTTTTGCTGCATCCCATAGGTTTTGGGTTGTTGTGTTTTCATTGTCATTTGTTTCTAGATATTATTTGATTTCCTCTTTGATTTCTGTAGTGATTCCTTGGTTGTTTAAGAGTGAATTGTTTAGCCTCTATCTGTTTGTATTTTTTGCAGTTTTTTTTTCCTGTAATTGATATCTATCTCATGGCGTTGTGGTCTGAGAAGATGCTTGATATGATTTCAATTTTCTTGAATTTGCTGAGGTTTGATTTGTGACCCAAGATGTGATCTATCCTGGAGAATGTTCTGTGTGCACTTGAGAAGAAAGTGTAGTCTGTCGTTTTTGGATGGAATGTCCTATAAATATCAATTAAGTGGAGATGGTCTAATGTGTCATTGAAAGCTTGTGTGTCTTTATTTATTTTCTGTTTGGATGATCTGTCCATTGATGTAAGTGGGGTATTCAAGTCTCCCACTATTATTGTGTTACTGTCGATGACCCCTTCTATAGCTGTTAGCATTTGCCTTATGTATTGAGGTGCTCCTATATTGGGGGCATAGATATTTATCATTGTGATATGTTCTTCTTGAATGGATCCCTTGATCATTATGTAGTGTCCTTCCTTGTCTCTTGTAATAGTCTTTACTTTCAAGTCTAATTTGTCTGATATGAGTATTGCTACTCCAGCTTTCTTTTGACTTCCATTTGCATGGAATATCTTTTTCCATCCCTTCACTTTCAGTCTATCTGTATCCCTTGGTCTGAAGTGGGTTTCTTGTAGGCAGCATATAGAAGGGTCTTGTTTTTGTATCCATTCAGCCAGTGTGTGTCTTTTGGTTGGAGCATTGAATCAATTTCCATTGAAAGTGATTATTGACATGTGTGTTCCAATTACCATTTTCTTGGTTGTTTTGGGTTTGTATTTGTAGGTGTTTTCCTTTTCTTGTGTTTCCTACTTAGAGAAGTTCCTTTAGCACTTGTTGTAAGGCTGGTTTGGTGGTGCTGAATTCTCTTAACTTTTGCTTGTCTGAAAGCTTTTGATTTCTCCCTCAAATCTGAATGAGATTCTTGCTGGGTAGAGTATTCTTGGCTGTAGGTTTTTCTCTTTCAGGACTTTCCGTATATCCTGCCATTCCCTTCTGGCCTGCAGAGTTTCTGTAGAGAGGTCAGCTGTTATCCTTATGGGTTTTCCCTTATATGTTGTTTGTTGCTTTTCTCTTGCTGCTTTTAATATTTTTTCTTTGTGTTTAATTGTCGTTAGTTTGATTAATATGTGTCTTGGTGTATTTCTCCTAGGGTTTATTCTGTATGGGACTCTCTGTGCTTCTTGGACTTGGTGAATTATTTCCTTTCCCATGTTGGGGAAGTTTTCCACTATAACCTCTTCAAATATTTTCTCAGACCCTTTCTTGTTTTCTTCTTCTTCTGGGATGCCTATAATTTGAATGTTGGTATGCTTCATGTTATCACTGAGGTCTCTGAGACTGTCTTCTAGTCTTTTTATTCTTTTTTCTTTTTCTTGCTCTGTGGCGTTTATTTCCCCCATTCTATCTTCCAACTCACTTCTTCGTTCTGCCTCAGTCATTCTGCTGGTTATAGCATCTAGAGTATTTTTAATTTCAGTTATTTTGTTATCCATTGCTGTTTGTTTTTCTGAGTTCTTATGAACTGTTTCTTGTACTTTCTCTATTTTGTTATCGAGATTTTGTATCATTTTTACTATCATTACTCTGAATTCTTTTTCAGGCATTTTTTCTATTTCCTCCTCATTTATTTGGTCTTGTGGGTTTTTTTCCTGCTCCTTTGCCTGCATGGTGTTTCTTTGTTTCCTCATGGTTGTCCAAACTTTTGGGGTTGCTTGTCCTGGCAATAGAAGTGTTTATAGAAGACTGTCCAAGCCTCAGACTAATGTCCAAGTATTGGAATAAACAAATATTTGGTCTAGGAAACACATACATGTATAAGACACACAATTACTGAATCCATTAGGACATAAGTCTCTAGGAAGACCTGACAGAACCCCATGTGCTATCAGATATTCAAAGAGAAACCCAACAGAAATTGACAACTGAAACAGAACAAATCAGAGACAAAAGCAAAAGCAAACAAACAAACAAATAACACCTTACACATACAAACACTAATCCAGGGAGATTTTGTAAGCTAGGATCAAATATAGAAAAGAGCCAGAGTACCACCAGAGAGAATGGAGATTCTCAGAATGTAATTAGACAACTGTACTAAGAACTAAGATAAAGACAAAAGCCTAACATTAAATACCAAGGCAGTGCGTCATCTGGAGAATAGAGCAAGGATTCTGAGCAGACCGATAGTGTTGCTTATAAGTATGTTAAGATAAAATAAACTTAAAAAGGCTGGAAGAAAGGGAAACAGAAGAGCGTACTGTGGTTGGAAATATGCAAATAAAAAGAAAGGAATAGAAATGTGTAAAAGATAGGGATGAAAGGAAAGTATGAGAGATATATTGTCCATACTACCAAAAACTTAGCTAGATATAGAAGTATATAAAAAGGCAAAAAAAAAAAAAGAATAAAAAATATCATTAAAAAATTATGTTATAAAACTTGTAGATCCCTTAGGGCTAAGATCGTATTTAATAAAGAAAAAAAAAAAAAGAGAGAGAGAGAAAAAGAAAAACAAAAAAGTGCAGAACTGATCCCAGAACGGACCAGTTCAATAGGTACTGATACTACTATTTCTGTTTCCTTAGCGTCTCAGCTGTAAGTGTCCTTCTCCTTGCCTTGGGTTTTTTTGCATTATTCTGTGACAGCAGAGGTTCCTTTATTGTTTGTCTGTAAGCGTCGGTGTGTGGGGAGGGAGAGGGTACAATAGTGGCTCCTCCTGGGAGTGAGTGAGCAGTGGCGCACTGTTGTTTCAGTCGGCTTGGAGGTACCTGTTGCAGAGGGATGCTGGTGGCTCAGGCGTAAACAGAAAGTCTTAGAGTTGGGCCTCTCTCCGGTTTTTTTTTTGTTGTTGCTGTTGTTTTTTTTTTCTTTTGGCAGCCTCCCTGCTGCTGGCATTGCAAGGGGTTTTAATCTAGCCCCGCCCGAGGGCCTGAGGGTGCTTCTTATCCCTGAGCACCTTAGGTGGCCCATGGCGGCGTCTTTCCACTGCCTGTTGCAGAGGCACCGAAAGAGAGGGAGAGGCTATGCGCGCAGCTCCTCCCCCCTGCCCGTGAGCCTGCAGCCTCCAGCCGCCATCATGGCCGGGCAGCTCTCAGGGACGGGCACTCCTCTCTGCGGACCTCCTCCCTCCTGTCCTCTCGGGTCCGTCACCCTACCGGCAACAATATTTCTCACCCTGAACCAGCTCTCCGGTTCCCACGCTCCCGCTCCCAGACCCTCCGTTTAGCCGCGGATAGACGTCTCGGTCCGGGAATGCTGAGCTGCGCTGCAGACCCTCCATATGTTTCTCACTCCCTCTGGTCTGCCACAGCTCCACCCCTTCACCCTCTTTGAGCCTTTGTAGATGACTCCCTACTGGCTATGTCAGGCTCCCCGCGGTCCTTTCTGGTGTCCAAGGCTGTCTGCTGGTGTTCAGCTGGTTCTCTGTGGGAATTACTGCATCCCCTGTTTTTTTTTTTTTAGCAAGTGAAAAACTTCTCTTTAAAATTAGACTCTAAGCTTCTTGATGCTAAAGATACGATAGATTTATTTTCTAGATCTCATAATACTCAGTGTAGTACTGAGATTATGTTATTAATTCCATGTGTCAAATGTGGAAATTGAGATTAAGAGAATAAAGTGAGTTTCTTAGGGTTTCTACTCTTAGCCCAAGGGCTCTTTGGCTAGACTGCCTTGTCTTAGTTTCCTTATCTGTAAAATGGGAATTTTAATAATATTTACCTCATTTTTTTAATTGGAGTATAGTTGATTTACAGTGTTTTGTTAGTTTCAGGTGTATAGCATAGCGGTTCAGTTTTATACACATATATCTATCTCTTTATTTTTCAGATTCTTTTCCCTTATAGGTTTTTACAAAATATTGAATATAGTTCCCTGTGCTATACAGTAGGTCCTTGTTGGTTATTACCTCATGGTTTTGTAAAATAAGGATTGAGTTAATTTATGGAAATTCTTTGACATAGTGATTAGCATAGAGTAAATACTCAACAAAGATTATGTATATTAACATATGCAGATTAATATATGAAAGAAAATAGAATGTATTGTGATCACCCAGCAAACAACTATTGCAAATTAAATCTTCATTCAAGTTGTCTGTAGTTCAGCAACTATCCTTTCGCTTCTAGTTTATCTGAAATAGGAGTAACTTTTTCTCTTGATGACTTCCAAGGAGTTTAGCCAGTCAATGAAAGACAGAACAGCTTGACTATGGAAGACATTCTATTCCAAGGTGTTGAGCTATAATAGAATTCAACCCTAGGCTCACTGTGTTCTAATCTGGAAAGCTCCGTTTGTGCTTTTTATGACCTTCCAGAAAGAAAATAGTCTCATTTAGTGCTGGGGGTTTAGGATGGAGGAAACTGATCAATTTTAGCATATCTGAGCTTCACACTTTTTATAGACCAGGAAACGTCAAATGGAATCTTAAAAGAAGGGAATGGGAAAAATATCAAATGGATACAAAACTCATGACAAGGTTACAAGTGGTTAAGTATTTTGAATTTGGGATTATGAGTCATAAAGTGGGACAAGAATAGGATCTAGAATCAGAGAACCAAGATTCCAGTCCTGGCTAGATCATTAGTTTGAGTGTGACAGTGTGAACTTGTTTTCTCATCTGAAAATGGGTACAGTAACATCCCCACAGGATTGTAGTGAGGGTAAAATGAAATAATGTATGGGAATGCAGTCTATAAGCATTCATTATTGTCATTAGAAGTGCAGGACCGTTATCATCATTCAACCATCCAGAAAATGTGACACACTCAGCACTGTTCTAGACTATTGTTCAGAGAGAACATAAAGCAATATGCTTAATCTGCAAAAAAAAAATCATAACCTAAGGACACAAAAATTAGGGCCAATAAATTTACTACAGAATGCTTCTGAGTCTTTATTTGAACTTTTCTATGTATTTCCCTTGAAAATAGCTAAATCTTCCTTAGTATACACTTTTTAAAAGTGTATATAAGAGAAGGGTATTGAGGAAACTTTAAACTTGATTGTTGCTTATTGACAGTTAATCACAGATGGTGATTAAAATACAATATAGTGTATTCAAGCTGTGGAAAATAGCATTTGATTTGCCAACATTAATCATATTTCCTTAACTTTGGGTACTGAATGAAGACTGTGCATAGAGTGGTTAAGAACACAGAGTTTGGTTTCAAACCAGGACACAGTTTGCGAGGCTGACAATTGCAAGTTGCAAACATTTGGACAAGTATGTGACTCTCTTAACCTCAGCATCCTCATCAGAAAAATTGGAATATTGGTTCGTGTGGGCTATAAAGAGGACTGAATGAGACAACACACCCATAGATTATGCCCAGCACTTACTCAACATCGAATCTAATTTAGTTATCCCTTTTCCTTACTGTTGTACCTAGGGTACATACTGGGAGGTGTATTGGGCAAAATCCTTCCTGTAACCATTACATCTGCTTGAGCTACACAAATAAAACGAATATAAGAGCTGGCCAGGGCATTAGAGATCATCTAGTTTCAAATCATCTTTTCCGGAAAGGTTTATGATGCTCTGACTAGCAGTGTTCCAATTCCAGGCCAGATCGCTATATCTTCCTTGCCACAGTGCTTCATCCTCTTCATTCCCTGAGGGACACTTGATAGCACAATGGTATGGAGGGGACCTAGAGATGTGGAAATCCTAAAAGGAGATGAGAGGAAATTTAGCTTGTTGGAAAGGAAACTTGGAATAAGATTAGACTTAAATCAGAGGGGAAATATGACCCTAAGCCCTTCTCACAAAAGCCCATAGTCAAAGGCATTCACTTGGAGCAAAAGAATATGTTGAGTTAAATGAATTAAAAGTTGTGTGTGCCAAGGCAGAACAGACTTGCTAACAGTGAGAGACCCATTTAATGAATATCAGCCAAGGTATAGATGTATGCACAATAAAATTCTGCATTTGACAGATTTTTACTACTCTGCATTTCAAGTTTATACAAAGAGCTAATAATTTCTCTCGATAGGCCATTCTTCCCAAATGCGTTTAATCAGTGATAAGAACA